>NW_022738763.1:146542-151182 GCF_011630105.1 Anneissia japonica
AGCGTGCCGTTCGAACCAGCGCCGATATTATGGCTATAGCTTGCAGCGCCCCTGCTAACCGCTCGCCCATTTGACTCACCGAACCCAGTAGGCCTACATCTTTCAAGATAAGCAGGGGGTTACCCCAGTATACTGGTCTCTACATCCCCTTTTGTGGAAAGATGAGAGTAGCTGGTACCGGTTTGCAGGGTAGCTTAGACACAAAGGGAGAAGCAAGTTACTATATGAGGTAGTCCACTCCCTTGAGCTCTTTGTGACTTCGGTATAAAGCACTATCTAAAACTAACTACCTTACATTAATAATAATAATAATATTTCGCTCTTATATAGCGCTTCATGCACAATGCCTCTAAGCGCTTCACATTACTAACCCCAGTCATTGGATCAAACACATATGGAACACATACTCAATACCAAATTAACTTATTAAATTAAATTATATTATTATTCCATAATATTGCAGCTAGTAATCAGCGCAGTTGTGTTGGAACCTACCAGGTATCCACTTGTACTCCTGGGTGGTGAGAGGCAACCGTAGATAAAGTGCCTTGCCCAAGGACACAAGCGATTTGCACAGCGTGAGTTTCGAACCTCCGACCTCGAGGTTGCGAGTCCAAGCCACAACCGATGCGCCAACCACTTCTACAATTTAATATTACACTTAGTACACAGCTAGTCAATCTCAAATTTTTTTCTGGATAGGTTACTGAGTTTTTTTCTGTTTGTAGAGAGTAATTGTGTTTATAAGACAAATTTATATATGTATATATGCTCCTCCTTGGAATGTTTACATTTTTAACAAGCATAGAAAAATGTTGTCTAAAGAAATGTTGGCATAAAATTGTCTCTAAACTTTTCTAGTAGAGATGGCCATTGGTCCCTAATGATACTTTTTGTTATGCTCGATGGAGGTCTATAAATTACTTATGAAAATAAAGTTTATTTTTATTTGTTCTTTTTTTAATTTTCATTATAGAACGTTTACGGGACACCTTGATCCATGAGTTGTGCCATGCGGCAGCATGGTTGATCCACGGTGTGAGTGATGGTCATGGAAAATTCTGGAAGTACTGGTGAGTAGATCTGTGATGATGTCATATCTGGTTTACCCTCACTCAACTGAATTACAACATATTTAACTAGAGCAGCAACTCCATAGAGTGCATACCGCTGCCCTGTACCAGAACACCGAACAATATGCAGGCCTTGTATGGGCAATTCCATCAGTTTCTTTTATGCTTGAGGGTAAAGAATCAAATTTCCTTGACCTTGTTTTTTTAAGTTAATCAAAATCTTGTTGACAGACAGACAAAAAGGCAGACAGCTGTGACTACGTAATCTCCTTGGCGGAGGTAATAATTGTCTGTTCATTTTGCAAATAATAGGCATAAAAATGCTCCCTAGTTGTGATTTTTTCTTCCTTTTTTTTTCTCCTTTAGGGCGGCAAAAGCCAACATTGCACATCCTGAAATCCCGATAATTAGTAGGTGCCATTCCTATGTGATCAACACAAAGTACAAGTATGACTGCAGCAAATGTGGTTACACGTAAGTGGAGCAACATGCCATTTTATTATTATTTTTTTTACAGTATGAGGGGCTATAAAGCTCCGTTCACTCTAGACCACTTCAAATGCTAATGCACTATTGTCTCATTCCATTCTTACGGAAGTTATTTTGGTTGATGCTTGCATTTGTCAGGCTGCGGTAGCCAACGATTGCTTATAATTTCAAGTGGGTCACATAAAGTTAGATTGGGGACTGCTTAGACGAAGCATTCATTGCGTTTACTTTAAAACACATCTAATTTGCTCTAGTGTGAACGAGGCTTTCTTGTAATGTTAATAGCCTGTAGGTCAGGAGATTATCCAGTATTTTTGTTTTTCTGATAAGCGTGTACATACACCTTGAATTTAATATATATGGGCAAAATCAGGCATAGTCTATCAGATTTTGTCAGAATCAAGGCAATGTTTGATCAGATTTGGAGGCATGATTTCTTTGTTCAGATTTTTTAATACTATTCAAAAGTTGAGCACCTAACAAGGGATACAAAATCTAAAGTTTTCCAACATCTCAAAAACAATCTTGAATGTGGTAAAAAATGTAATGAAGCCTGTTTTCAAATCATCGACACAGCCAACACAGAGTTTCAACTAGCAATCAAAGAAGCCCTAAACATAAAATGGTCATAAGCCATCTATTTTAAATATCTGACCATAGTCACTTTACACTACTCACCATAATCACATCATAGTAATACAAAGACTACATTATGCATATGCATAACTTTTCTAGTTAAATAGGAGTGTTTTCTGTTTATTTCTTTTGTGTTGAACTTATGATGGTTAATGTTTTAACCGAGGCATGTCTTCAAAATTAAAACTTACTGTTATATTTATACCCTGTCTAGCATTTTTTATTTTAAATCGTCGTTTTGGCAATCTGATTTTTGATTTACAAAGAAAAGGACTCTCCTCCGGAATTAAGTTATTACGGAAAAAAAAACATCAAGAATATGCAAGAAAGCCAAATTGAAAAGTTTGGTGTTTACCCAACATGTAAAAAAGTATAAAAATGCGATAAAAATAATTTCAATATGTGTAGGTAAAAGTTCCTTGTTCAAGGACACAAATGGAATGCACAGCAAGGGGTTTACTCTCAACCTCAAAATAGAGAGCTTAAGCCACAACCACTGGGACAATTGCTCTTTAGATATCTGTACACTCTCTCCATTTGATTGATTTATAGACACATGCAATAATTTTACACTATTTTAACCTGGTTTGTTTTTTAAACATAAATGCAATAATTTTATATTACTTCCATTACCTGCTTGTAGTATTTTATCATTGTACAGTGTTTTAATAATACCAGTATATCTTAAATACTTTTTACTGTATTTTCCTGTACTGTTTGGAACACTTTGAAAGTATCAAATATGTGCTCACATGATCGCTTAGCTTCAGAACACATTTCTTGTGTATTTATTTATATGATAGATTGAATAAACTGGACTGAATTGAAATGAATGAAGTTTGCGAAAATCCCGACATAAAATTCTTACATAAAAATATCGTTGGTATTTCACAGGATTGGCCGTCATTCAAAGTCATTAGACACCTCCAAGTACCGCTGTGGGTGCTGCAGAGGCGAGCTGGTCCTTAGGCCTCAGCTCGACAAGAGCGGAAAGCCGGTGAAACCACGAGCACCAAGCAAGTTTGCACAGTACGTGAAGGAGAATTACGGCGTAGTAAAGAAGGATAATGACAGGATGAAACACGCCGATATTATGAGGGTTTTGAGTCAAGAATTTAGTAACAAAGCCAAAATCAACGAATCATGTTGAGATTTAAAAGTTTCTGGTGGAAGAAAAAACTTATTATTAAAAATATACCACCATTGACATCTAATAAATTAATATAATCTAGAAAGTACATTAACAATTCCAATATTTAATTATATTTTCATGTTTTATTTTCTTGGGACAGATGGTATATTTCTATTTTATTTTGGTTATTGTTTATTCATTTTTGAATTGTTAAATTGTTTGATATTGTTTAGATATTAAAAATATACTGCCATTCTTAATTGACATCTAATAAATTACTAAAGTCTAGAAAGAACACTAACAAATCCAATATTATACAGATATTGACTGCTCATGAAGGGAATGGTGTAATCTACTTCCACGAGATGATGTGGAAACTTGTGCCGAAGGCCTGAGGGAAGATAGGCTATGGTCTCCACATCACTGAGGGGCTATAGATTTCACCGTTCCCTGAATCTGGAGCAGTCAATATTTGTTTTATATACCCTATACATAGACTCTACAATACCTAAAAAAGTGATGAAAATAGTACACACCAAGTGGGCTTACTTCCTAGCATGATCAAAAGACCAATCTCTCAGCGTCAACACGGCATAGAAATTGCTCATTGCACGACAGGGCAAAAAAATACTACCATTTAGTACTTTCTATTGCCCGAAAAAAGAAAATTTCAGGAAAAAAAATCGACGTTTTTAATTTTTATTATGCCCACTGCTGCCTTGAAGTCTCCAAAAATGAGATATTTATATTTCTTTCTAATTATACAAATTTAACGCATTTAACTACCCCCTTACTACACTGTTTATATTCACCAATAAAATGTTTATTTTTTCCTCCTCCTGGATGTTTTTGGCAAAACTATTTGCTAAATTAAGAAAACAAACTTTTTAAATTTTTTTTCCTACCCTCCTCTGACGACCTTTATAAAAATAAGTTATAAAACAAGGTGTAAAAAAGCCATGCCTTACTATTGATTGTAGTTTTTCTTCAACAGTTGTCTAAAGATGTCGAGCATTTTAAGAGCTACTTTGTCATAATTTGGAATGATAATTTGCTTTGTTAAACCATAGTCCAAATTATAATATAATGTTATTTTTTCAGCTTTAATCCATCTGCTCACAGCAATGAATAATGTGTATTATTTTGCATCGGCCATTTCAATTTATTGTTTTCTTTTGGATGATGTAGATCATGTTAACATAAGTAATTAAAAAAGCTGGATGTATAATCATTCACTAGGTATTATTAAAGCACTTGCTGAAAAAAAAAAGTATTATGAAACTTGTACTAAGCTATGCATTCCATTAGGA
>NW_022738763.1:151324-194130 GCF_011630105.1 Anneissia japonica
GCCTGTATATGGTCATGATGTGATGTCATCATGACCATATTTAGGCATGTTACATGTTTTTGTGAAATGAAATTCTGTAGTCTGGACAAGGATTTAAGCTCTGTCCACACCATCAAATTTCCTTTGACAAAAAACTGTTGTATGCCCATATATAGTCATGATGTGCCTATATATGGTCATGATGTGATGTCATCATAACTGTTGTATGCCCATATATAGTCATGATGTGCCTGTATATGGTCATGATGTGATGTCATCATGACTATATTTAGGCTTGTCACATATTTTGTCAAATAATATTTGAAAGTCTGGACAGGGCCTCTAAAGTACTTCACTGAAGACTTTGCTAAAAAGAGTAGTTTAGCTTAGTTGGTAGAGTGTAAGAATGGTACAGTACTCCGAATGGCACTGGATTGATTTAAATAGGTCCGTACTTTCTTTGATTCACCTAAGTGTATTTATTGAATTTAATACAGTATGATACAGCAAAAAATATAAAACTCCTAAAAATATGAGAAATTAACGAAAGAAAGAGAAAGAATAAAAGTAAAATGTAGAAAGATTTTATAGATACAGTGTCTAAATACAAAGTACATTACAATGATATTCACCTGTCATATAATTATACTGTATAACAATAAACAAACAAGGCATTTAAGACAGTATTAAGTTATATTTATGACGGTGTATTCAGTAGTTGAACTTGCTTAAGTTGAATCCACAATGGCATTGAAAAAGTGTTAGACTTTGACTTAAAAATTTGACTTATTTGAGTCAGGCAAAGTTGTCTTGGGCAAGTTTAACTGTATTATAATATGTTTTTTTTTTAAAGGAATTTCAACAAAAATTCATGCCTACACAATGATAAGCTCACTATTTGTTTTGTTGACCTTTGACATAGGCATGCATAGTTGAAGCAATAGGAGGGTTTATATGGCAACATATTTAATAGGCTACTACTCATTCAGACGTGCTTTTGACCTTGTAAAATCTTGTAAATTGAATACTGTAGTTTGGAACAAAAATGTGAAAATTAAATCTTTGAAACTTTATGATTTGTGTCAATAATTTGGTGTCATTAAAATGTTTTATCATGAGAGCTTGGAGGCGCCATTGGAAGCGGTAAGTTCCCTACGGCCACAACTCATCGGACAAAAAAAAAACCTCACTTAAAAATAAAAATTAATTTGTTTTGCGTATAAATACAGTACATTCTAGAATGTTGGAGCAGCTTAATAAAATGATCCAAATTCTTAGTTTATGTAATTGTGGCTAGGCCACAATTGCTTGCCGTCATTGGAAATTAGTCCCCTGATGGTATCCTACAACCACCACTGCATGAGGGTGGCCCATTCAAACTCTGGGCCCTTTACACAGAGGCCTAGTTATTAGCATTTAGTTGAGACTTATTTATACCTTGTTTCACAAACTTAAGTTTTTTAAGATCGTCAGAGGAAAACGGAAAAAAAAATAGAAATAAAATTTTGTTTTATTATGTAGCAGATAGTTTTGCCAAAAACATTCAGACGGAGAAGAAAATAAAAACGAAATTTTATTGGTGAATATAAACAGTAGTAATGGGATGGTTACATGCTTTGAATTTATATAATTAGGAAGAAATTTTCATATATTATTTTTGGCGATTTTAAGGGAGTGGTGGGTGTAAAAAAGATAAAGAAAAACTTCTTTTTTTTTTTGAAATTTTCATTTTTTTCAAAACGGTGCACTAATTGTCCAAAAATCAATTGTTATTTTTGTTTGAATTCATCATTATTGACAGGCAGCAGGTTCACTAAATTTGATATAAAAAAAGTCTTGCCTTAAATAGAAATTATTTTATGAAATAGCTATGGTAAATCAACAACTTTTTTATCTGTCTAATAAGAAGTGGATAATGAATGGTGTTTCAAACAAGAAAAAAAAATGTTTAATTTAATTTATTTTTGGCTACTATTACAATAGAATTTACTAATTTTATATGTAATATTTCTAATTTATTAATTTAATTTAAATAACAAGAATTTGTGTATTGAACAGACGCGTTAAAAACATACACCTGTATGCATACACAATTTAGTTCATCCATATTCATAATGTCACCATGGAAATCAAATTTCGCGCGACCATGTTCCAGTCTGGTTGCATAACGCATGCGCAGTTGTGATGTGACAGCGGATCATGGCGGCCGATTTTCAAAGTAGAGAAGCTTTGCAAAGGATTTTTGTCCTAAAGTAGATTTCTGGACCAGAATGTGATTTTCTACAATGGCAGAAAGAAGAAGAATTATACCTTCTTCGGTTGGACCTTTTATTAAGCAGGAAGAGGCAAAACCAAAGAAGCCAACACTACGATTTACACTATCGTTAGCCGAGTCGAACGAACGAGAATGCTCCGAATTTAGTTTCTCTCAGCTTATGAAAAATGCACTGGTAAGTTAATTCTACAACGAAATTTATGTTGAAAGTAACTCCTATATTTCACTATAAATTGTTCTCGAACTTAATCTACTTTTCCAGTGAATTTTCTGCAGAATTTTATTAGGATTTGTATTGGAATCTAAAAGTCTGTACACCGGCGTGTGCGACTAGAATTTTGACAAATATTTTTGTCTAGATTTTCTTTCCCCGATTCTATCCTTTGTTAGGTATATAGAATATGTGGCAAACCTATTCTAACAGCAGGAAGACGATTAGAATTGATTTGGTCGCCATATTTTTCTCTTTCACTGATTCTACATCGTGTCAGAATCGTAAGAAAAAAGGGTGATGTTCGAAATAGGTAGATGATGCTGTTTATACCGTTTGCGTGCGAAATAATGCGTTCTTATTTATTACGGGTTGTTAGTAGAGAAAAGATAGTGAAATAGTGAACGAATTTCGGTCGAAATTTGTCGCAGTTGAATGAGGGGTCATTTGATAAACGTTTGGCGTATTGTGTATGCATGTTTAATGTGAGTAATTAAGTTATGTGGTGGTTTTTGCGTGTAGGGTCAAGGGTGTGTTGAGCGATGACGACTGCTGCATTCTCTGCTGCTGTACTGGCGTTGCGCGAAGTAGGCCAAGGCACATGGAGTGGAAATTTTGTTTATGGGGAATTTTTTTTGTGGGATTTCGGAAAGGATTTTGATAGCAAAGATTTATGGAATGCTGTGTTTAGATTTAAATACGCTAGGCTAGGCCTAGACTGAAATATCTACAACAGAATATGCTACTGAATTTAATTGATGTGTTAATATAAACTTAGACTATGAATGAATGTTTTTTTATACAGTTGGTTGTTGGTGAAGCAAAATATTTTTAGAAGTTTTTTTTACATAATTTAATAAGTTTTTCATGTATTGTACATCATATGATTAGATAAGGCTGGGTCCTGATATTGTACTGTGACAGTAGATAGGCTAGCTGATCAATTATTTTTAAATTTTGTTTTACTACTTTTTTTTTTTAAATAATTCTACAATATTAAAATTTTTGTTTTATATAATTAACACTGAAATTGTTCAATATTCCAAATAATTTTAAAATTTGTTTCCCTTTTGTTTTTTGGACAAAATATCTTTAAAAATTTGAATTTTGTTGGCTATTTTTTTAATTGATATTTCTTAAAAATACAATTATTTTAATTTTAGTCCTAGGCAACTACAGATAGAAAGTAATGTCATGTTTTGGACAATTTTTGCAAACAAATTTACATAATTTATTCCATAAAATAGTGATTGAACTTTCAATAATTGTTTATTGGTAGTACAATCATAAAATATTTATGATTCAACTTTAAATTAACAAAAATTATTTGATTTGTGATCATTTGTGGTTTATGTAGGAAAAAGATGTTAAAAAAGCAACAATGTTAGCAATTTGAAATATTTCTATGGTTCTAAAAAAATGTTCTGAATACCAAACTGTAACATTGCCATACTGTAATGTAAAATTTTTCTGCAATATCTTTAAAATTGTAAATATTTCATTTATTTAGGGAGATGAGGTTGAACAACCGGAGCCAAAATTCAACGAGCTCGAAGAAGATGACCTTACAGGAATGGCAGCCTTGGCGAGGAAATTTGAACAGAAATATGTACGTATAACTTTAAAATTGGTTTACAATTTATTATAAAAATGAAAATAAATAATAATAATGCTGAATTTTTGCAGCATGTAGATATATGCACTATATAAACAGAAAAGCAAAAAACAAAAAAAAAAATTAAAAAAAATATTTCATAGAAAAGCAGACAAATTTAGGCTCTGTCTGTTTCAAATGTGTGTGCTGTTTTGTCAATATATGGGCATGGTCATCATATCACACCCTTGTATGGGCAACTCACAGGTATTTTGTCATTGACATTGTGGGCAGATTTTTTTAAGCCACTCCACTTTATTTTATTCAAAAATACAACATGGTAAATTGAATATTTAATAAGTGTCCAGATGTTGTTGACTAGGCCTACATCGCTGCTCATAGGACATTAACAAAGAACAGAGTTGAGCATACCATAATATTAAAGTCCCCTTTCCAGGTGAAATTATACATGGGAAATTATGAAGATGTTTGATAAATGCTATAATGATTTTTATAAAAAATATAAAAAATCAGTAAATTATTTAAATTGTGTAATATTTTTAACTGAGAGAGAATAGATTTAGATTTTGTTAAAAAATGTTATAGATTTAATTTATTAGAATTGCAATACTAATTTTTTTAAGAAATGCTTTTAAGATGAAACTGGTATCAGTATGATTATTTAATCCTGCCACAGTCATGAAAATAGAAATATCCTCTATGTTTCATCCAAATGATTGGCTATTTTATGGTGCATGGCTTCATTAATTAATCCTAGACACACCTACACACTGACATCTCTATAATACTGTAATGAACATTATTTTATCACCTTTTTAATTTTAACTTTATTAAAGAATAGAAGTAACATTAACTAATGTTCACTCTCTTTTCCTTATCCCATTAAGTTGGCTTTCTACTCGTATCCAAAGTCGGTCACATGATCATATTCTGTTATTAATATTTGCCAATTATCTATGCCCTGAAGGTCAACGGTTTATCTATGCTTGACTAGCTCATGTTCAGCAAACATCAGCTTATTTTAACTTCATTGTTGTCTGCTTCTGTAGCCATTGCTACAGACAATAAAATCACCATTGGTCAGTTTCTTTCATATTTTTTTTTTTTTTTTGTGATTTTAGAACCTAGGCTGGCCCAAGTAGTAATTCTGATTTAGTTTGAATAATTAGTTCTATCATAACACTCAATTAGAACTAATTAAATAAAAGAAATAAACATTGTTAAAAAAAAAAAAAGAATCATTAAGCATTATTTTGTTATAGCAGTGATATGATGCATGTCCACAGTGGCATGGCGTAAGGAGGACTCTCAGGGCCCGGGGAAGAGAAAATGTCCCTTCACAGTATTACAATTCAATTAAAATTCTATGTGACCTTGGGGTGTCTTGCTGGACCATAATGTAATGTCATGCCTCTGTTAGAAGAGTGCTAGTTATTATTAGGAGGGGCCCAGTGCTTCGTCTCCCAAGGACCATAGGCATTACGCCACTGCATGTCCACATGCGAGGCTTAAATGAGTAATAATAATATAGCATTTACGAGGGAATGGCTAAATAATGTTTTATATAAAATTTGAAAACTTTGTATTACTTTTATGTTATATTTTAGATAAAAGCTTATCCTTGATATTTAATTTGTACACTTAATTTTTCATACATTACTCACATTATATACCTTATAATAAAAAGCAACTACCGCCACCCCTGTGTTCCCCTAACCACCCACTTCCACCCATAATTTTCTTTTATATGAATTCTAATTTGATAATTATGCATTGCAACCGAGAGTATTAATATATAATTGGTTAGTAATTCATGCTCATATGTATCTAATAATAATGAAAATGATAGTACTAGAAAAGCTGATCATTATAGCGCCCTCAATCAATGCTCTAGTTTTGTAATAACACTTAGGGAGTGGATTTGTTGTCTCATAGTATATTCGACATGATACTCTCCGGACTCAAAACTCTACCTGATGATAAGTTGCGTTGGGCTGTGTCGTACGACGCTGTCTGAGTTGACCTTTAAACTGAACATGGCTGTTCATTTTATTTCAAAGTGAGGTCGCCAATGTTTTATCTGGCGACCTTTAATATCTGACTAATAAAATATTCATATTATTTAATTTATAGGGACCGCAGAAAGCCAAAAAGAAGAGGCAACAGATTGAAGATATAATTGACGTTGGCCTTGGCTACGATGAAACTGATCCCTTTGTTGATAACTCAGAATGTGTAAGTTATTACAGTAGAAACCCTCATTTACAAACCCCGAACGAATTTCCGATTTTACGAACGTAATATAAAGGTGATGACGTCATAAAAATTGAAGCGAAAGATTAAAAAAAAAAAAAAAATCCGCTCGAATTGTAACTGTTATTAGCATGCATACAACACAACACACCATACTATACAGTAATATGTAATTCTCAAGTGAAGGAGGCCCTCTTAACGGGCCTTTTCAAAGTCAGTGTTTTTTATGGCTTAACACATGTGCATGCGATAAATTTTATTTATCTTTCAAACATCGTTTTCAGCTTTAAAATTCAACACAGTGCTTGATTGTTTTATTGAATGATCAATATATATAATAAACAAGTATCTATGGAAGTTGTGTTGGAGTAAAATCCACAATCTAGGTATTTAAGAAGGTAAAAATGTCCGACAAAAACAAATTTGTGTAGGGCCTAGAGTGGAATCAGAATGCTTAGAAGCTGCCTACTGTAGGCCTAGGCCCCCTCAGACTTAGCTGCGTAAGCCTGTAGGCCTAGCGTAGGCCTAGTTTATGCCAGTGTAAGTAGTACCAGTGCAAGTATATAGGAATTTGGGTCAACCCCGATTTTACGAATACCCAAATTTACGAACTGCTCTGGGCCCTTGCCGTACGTAAATGAGGGGTTCTACTGTACACTGATTAAAAAAAATGTAATTTTTCATTTTGACTACAAATACAGTTAAAATGTTCCTGTAATCTTAATTGCAAATCTCGTAGAGGGCACAATTACATAAATTCCAACTCTGCTAGGAGGCACATCTGCAGAAAAGCAAGTCTACATTTCCAAATTCTTAATTAGATAGAATGTTCTACTTTTAGCTCCAATGACGAACTCTAGAAACACTCGGCTGATGGACTTGGAGGCTTTTTTTTAGCCAACTGCCTCTATTATACTGCCCTCATGAGGAGCTCTTGAAACACTCAGCTGATTAATAGTTGATTAATAGATATTTTTTAGATCTACTGCCTCTATTATACTGCCCTCATGAGGATGGTTGATTAATAGTTGATTGATTAATTAATCTTTTTTAGCTCTACTACCTGTATTATACTGCCCTCATGAGGAGCTCTAGAAACACTCAGCTGATTGGTTAATAGTTGATTGATTAATAATAGATCTTTTTTAGCTCTACTGCCTCTATTATGCTGCCCCCATTGAAGCTTTCAAGATTGCAAGAACTTGTTTATTTTGAAAATCTGTTAGAGGGTGCCATTTATGAATTATGTTGTTGATGTTTCTGCTTGTAGTATGATGAGTTGATACCATCGATGCTGGATACACAACATGGTGGATTCTACATCAATTCCGGCCAATTAGACTTCAAGGAGATTGATGCTTCTTCGGACGACAGCGAAATTCATGTACATAAGAAACGGAAAAATAATAAATCTGGAAAGGTATGAGCAATAGTTTACCGAAATCATTTTTTTTTTTCTCAAAGTATTTGTTATTTACTAAATATACATTTTTTTTTTTTTTTTAGAAAAAGCGATCAAAATCATCAGAAAGTCGTAATGGGTCCAAGAAGGAGAGAAAGAAGCGCAAATCCTCATCGATGGCGGACACGTCCAAGAAGAAAGCCAAGCGGCACCTTAGCGGTCATCTTGGGTAAGTATGCAATCACACATTTCAAAATAAGGTCAGCCACATGTCCCTCTGTCCGTAAATTTTCATGATAGTGTATACACGTGAGAATAACTCATAAGCAATTAGCGTCTGGTAGTAGTTGTTACAGACTCGGTCCAAGACCAGCGAGTGAAGCAAGGTTGACCGCGAAACCGCAACTTTGAAAAGATTTGGAACCGATTTGCAAGTGACTGAGCTATGAAGGGAAATTTTTTAATTTTGGACAACAACTTCGTAAGCAGTTAGTAAGGGAACTTACCCCAGTTAGCCCAACCCACCATACTTAGACCCTGGGCCTGTACTCCGTGGGTAAGGATGTGCTTAAGACTCAAGATGGAAGTATAAAGGCTAAGCTTTATGCCCTATGCCAGTTATAGCCTAGATAGCTATTAGTATTACTACGGTACTAACTAGTATATACCATAGCAGAAGCATGGGCCCTTCCTTTGCTATGGCAGTATTAAATCAGGGAGGTATTACGTAGGCCTGCATCAAATCAATAATAGGTCCCCTACTACATCTAATCTAGATGGCCTACTAACTATATTTGGTAGAGTAGAAGGCCCTAGGTTTATTTCTATTTTCAAACACAAATAAGAACAAATTCCACAAGTAGATATCAGGGTGATCTAGGCCTCTTTCATGGATGAAATCGTCCATTTTTTAAATATCCCTGACAGTCATCAAACATGCAAATAGTATCATCCAGTTATGCCAGCGTGGTTGTGTTAGCCTAGACGTGATCAGCAATACAAGAGTATACCTCAAAAAGGTGCTTTTGAAACAAGGCATACTTTGCATAGCATTGTCACCTACAAGTAGAACAGTGATATTCGCTATTGACAATCCTTGGCAGCACGTGTTGTGCGCCTAAATAAATAATAAAAAAATAATAATAATGGTCTAGAGACTGGTATATAGATAAATATTGTAGTATGTACAAGTAGGTTTAGATATGGCCCCTGGGACCCAAGCTCCAATCTTAAAATTGCATTGACTAAAATTTTGTATTTTTGAAATATAATTTCAGACGTGAGAAGAAGAAAAAGAAGGATAAGTCTAACCCTCTAACAGTTGCCGAGCTGCTTCAGCGGAAAGCCGAGGTGAACTCTGGTTTTTCCAGTAAAGCAACGGCGAAGACTCCAGTAGCACCAACGCTGAACAACGGGAGCATCACCACGCTTGAAGAGGAAGCCGCAGACCTCATGGGCAGCTTCAACCTGCCGCTCGACAGCGAAATGGAGCAAGCTATGCGGGATGTGATGGTGATGGACGTGGAGAATACTATGGGAATGGCGAGTGATGCCGAGATGAGTGCTTCCGCCAATGAGGGAGATTCTACTAGTGTAGGGTACACTAAATGTCCAGAGGGGCTAAAGGAACCACTTAAGTTGAACATAATGAAGATAAAAGAGGTATGCTTTAACATGTTCGACTGCCAGGCCTTTTTTTTTTCATAGTTTCATCCCATACACCAATGCATAAAGGACATCGCCATAATCTGGTACTGGATTTGGTATTTATATTGCGCATTTCCCTTGCGGTTATGAAGCCTCAGTAATTCAGGAAAACAGTGGTAGGCATAAAATCAGTCATTATTCAGGAACCCATGCATTACAATAGTACAGTCACACAAACAACAAATACAAATATACAGATATAACTATAAAAACACAAAAGGAAAAAGCAGCAAAAAGTACGTCTTGAGTGCACGTTTTTAAAAAGATTAGGATCTGAGTAATGAAAATTATTCCCATCAACTGTAATGAAACACAAAACAAACACGGTATTTATTTTTAGATCATTACTGCTGAGTCTTCCCTAAACCTACAGGGCAAGAATTCACGTTCAGACGACCACTGTCTGTGCGTTTACATGCAATATTATATATTCATATCATATTCATATCTGCAATGGTTACTACATCAGATGCTTCAAATAAATCAGCTGCTGATTTTGAAAGTTTGGATTGAGTTAGCATTTTTCACAAAGAAATTGAACTGACTCTTATCTCAGAAATCTAATTTTTCAATTCGTGAGGTACGACAAGTAGATCAACTGGTGAACTTCGCTAGTTGGCGCAGCATTTTGCAGGAAGAAATTTAACTTATTCCATTTTCTGTAAAGAGGGAATGATTTCAGAAATTTGATTGTCAACTACATTTGTAAAACTACATCTGATGGTCCAATTATATTAGCTACTAAACATGACTTATTTATCCCATAGGAATGCAAATACTGACCCCCGAGGAGTGCTCAGTGTTGATTATTTTTCCCATAGGCTGTCATTACACTGACTTTAAGCATTTGAATGTTCTTGGCTTTGCTTTCTTTCGTTGTTTCTATATTCTTTCCTGACCTGTAAACATTCTGGCATGGTTTGTGACGGTAAACATGCCACAAGAATAATAATAATGGTGATCAATCAATCAATCAATCAATCAAAAAAAGTTATATAGTGTCGTTTTCTATAAAGAACATGGCGCAATACAATGATAGTTGAAAGTTTGAAAGCCTTGCCACCATGTAATACACCTTCCCAGGGGTTCCAAGTAGGAAGAAAACCCTTCCTGGAGATCTGGTTAAATGTCCTCCTTAACATATTTAATTTATTTTGCTGCGCATGCTGATACGCATCGGCCCTGACTTCCATATGACAAATGAGGATAAAGTGGTAAAAAACAAGCAGATATTATGAATTTGCTGGAGATGAGTTTTTTTCCGTGGGGAAGCTTCCTTGCTTGCAGGAGTGGGAGAGGCCGTCCCGATTTCCGGGAGACTCCACTATAGGCCAAAGGTCACATTTATATATCATTCGTTTGGAAACTTTTAGAGTTGCAGGTTAGCATTGAGTATCACTATGATAATACATAGTCAGACACATGGCCTTAGATTAATTACAAAATTGAAATTATATTTGCAGGCTGCAAGGAAATCAGAAGAAGGGAAATGCAAGTTTTTCACCAGTGAAGTTAATGACCTACTTTTAGAGTAAGTTCTAGTTATATCCGGTTATTTTATAATTTGCTATTAATATTATTTTTTGTATCATGATTTTGCATCAAGTATGTGTGAAGTAGTTCCTAGAAAATTGCTCACACGGTTGAAAAGGTCCGATGATGTTGTCAATACCTGTACCAATGCGTAATTGCATCCCATGCGTGTCATTTTGTAGCGAAAACAAGAATGAAGCAATGTTGGAACTAGACTTGCTACAGATTTTTCTTTTTTTTTCAATTGTACCACGAGCGAGAGATCTTGGACTGAACATACGTACTTGCATTAATTGGCTAGCAAAATTGATCTGATGGAATCATGAAGGGAATGACGTAATGTAGGTTGCCATATTTACCTAATTGCAGCAGACTCGGCAACCAATCAACGTGTTCCAAATTTTACAACTTTGTGAGCATAAAGGGAACTTAGCTATATATAGCCCACCTGTCTTCTAAGCCCTTGAACTTCACCCCTAAACAAGGAGGTGTTACATTAATACTTGAAATAGCCTAATAGATGTGTAGCCAGCTAGTAGAACTACCCTAGCTACAGTAGTAGTATGTGCCCTTGACCAAATACTCTTCAAGAAGTGCTACTTCTACATATAGGCTTTATTTTGCCTACACACACAAGTACTTCTACAGTAAAGTAGTAGGCTAGGCCCATTGGCTCAGGCCCTAGGCTTATTTTATTCTATTTTGAGACGCAAAGAACAAGGCAAAAGATTTAGGCCTCTAGAACAGAATACCTTCATTAAATCATATAAAGATTATCGTTACGAAACTTATTTAGGTATGCAGAAAATTAAACAAGCGTAGTCATGCATCGACACCTTAAAATTGAGGCATTTTGTCCCGGCTACGCCTACTTGGCAGTCAGGGCCTAGGCCGTCGCGGGAAATTTATTTAAAAAAAATAATGTTGGGCTGTTAAGATTTACATGAAATATAATGTCCTAGAACCTAATCTCTGCTGGAACAGGGTCGTCAACAATGAGCTCATAATATATCGGATACAATATTATTTTATTTGTTTTGACAAATAAGTCATTTTTTTAGATTATTAATTGTTCATGCGATATTGACATTAATTGTTATAATATAATATTCATAACCATCCTTATTAATCATTTTGTATTTTAGTATTGAAACGCAACTGCGGGCATTATCTTGTGGGACAAGGTCAACCGTGTATAGCCATCTATCCCACCATTTACCTTGTGGCAAAGAGACGCTTTTGAAGAGAGCTAAGAAGTTGAGGCTTAGTCAGCAAGATAGTAAACTGAAAGCACCGCTGCAAAAACTCAGAGAAGGTCAGTGATGTTGTCAAGCTCATGTTATTGCTTGGCAATTGTTGCTAAGCACTAATAGTTGCTAAGAACTTACTGTTGCTAAGTAAGATATTGTTGCTGAGCACTTATTGTTGCTAAGCAATTGTTGTTGCTAAGCAATTGTTGTTGCTAAAAAATGGCAATAAAGTTTGGGCTGTAGTCAAGCTTGTTATTGGCAAGGGTAAATCGCTAATTTTCGACCTACGTTAGTTTTCGACCACTTCAGTTTTCAAACCCCCCCCCCCCCCTTTCCCA
Organism: Anneissia japonica; assembly: GCF_011630105.1. Lineage (NCBI taxonomy): Eukaryota > Metazoa > Echinodermata > Crinoidea > Comatulida > Comatulidae > Anneissia > Anneissia japonica. The sequence goes on from NW_022738763.1 coordinate 163,888, forward strand.
ACCCCCAGATTTAATAACGATTTTTTAATTATCCATTTATATGTCACTGGTAAAATGATGATATTTTACGATGCAAACAGTGTGAAACACTGACACTGCCCGCAAAAAAAAACTTTTTTTTTCAAATTATGAATTCAAATTTTTATGAAATATGATATTACTAAGGGAGAATAAGAATATGGTGTCATATTACATCTAAAATTGATAACTTCAGAGTGGAAAAATCTATCCCATTTAGTCGAAAGAAAATTTAATTCTAAAAACGTTGAGATCGAAACATCGCCGCTGTCACATGGCTTACAGTAGCAAATAAGAAGAGAGAGGTTAGTTATTATTCGACACCCTATCGTTAACTACTATGAAATTATAGAGGGCGTCCTAAAACAAAGATGACCATTTTTCGCTACTTTTGTAAGACATGCGATCACAAACTGGTCTAATTTTGTATACTTCCATTATAGTAAAAGGATAGTTTACAGTAAAATAGTTTCAAAATAACTATTATTTAACATTTCTATTATTGTTAGGCGAATAAATTTGTATTTTGCCAAGAGATGAAAATTGCAAAAATAGCACTTGCTAAAGCCTCCGAGGGGGTGTCGAAAACTAGCGTAAATTCGGCAAAAGGATGATTACATTTTACAGGCAGGATGCAATTAATTTTATGAATTTGTAGTTAAAAGCTATAAGTTAAATATATATGCATCTGTTAAAATTAGATTCCTGTAATTCTATTGTCCAAAAGTCCGAAAATTACAATGTTTTTAGTCCTATGTCGAAAATTAGCGACTAAACCTACTTCATGTTGTTGCTAAGCAGTTCTTGTGACCACTTAAACAGTCTTTGTTACTTAGCAGTTGTTGCTAATTCTGTGAATCAAATTATATACAGCGAGACGTCCATTTTACGTACCCCTTGGTACCAAGGGGTGTTAGTAAATCGAAAAATTTGTAAACTAGATCGGGTGTCAGTTACCAATACCTAGGCATAGTATCCTTTGACATCGAGTGCCGATAGGCTGATGGCGGCAGTGCAGCTAGAGCCTAGCAGAATTTAGCTTCAATAAAAACCAAATTATTTAAATCGCTGACTTTCTTCCACTTAACAAAATATTATTTTAACTCTTATTCAAACATTTGCATGTTTTATGGCCCTTTCTATTGTGTTCTTTCTAGTTGTTAGATCGCCGAATTGCATTGTTTACATGACACATTTAGCATTCACGATGTCAATAAGTTGCTGACCCCAACACTCTCGTTCATCATTGTGAACATGTGCCCTCAATCCAACGACACTTGCATTGGTAGTTCGTTGTTCTGGTTAAGTTTATTACATTAATATAGTGATTAATATACCAGAAATAGAAAAAAAAAGATCGAACTATTATTATATAAATACAACAAACTTGATAAGAAAAGATATACTTTTTCACTTTTTAAAACGTGTGCAATCAGACTTCTTTAATGGTAATAATTGGTCGATAATGACGTCATCAGGGGCAAAGACCATTCCTAACATCGACGATTCGTAAAAACGAGGTTCGTAAAATGAACGTTTTACTGTATACACAAATCTTAGTGTATTCTGCTAATTTTTTTTTTTGTAGGCCAGCAGTTGAATTGTATTTTGTGCATTATAAATATAACCTTTAATCTTTCGTTGACTTGCTTGCAATGCAGCAGCTCTTAATGTCCATGATATTAACTTGTTTGACTTTAAAACATTGTTTTTAATTCTTGTAGCGGTTGGTCAGGCCATGCCAACTCTACTGGAACGTTACCAAGAAGAGTGCCAAGCAGCCACCCAAGCAAAATATGATAAGTATGTATCCTGTTACACCATTACATAAATTGATCATGAAAATCCATTGCATAGAGTACTACAGTGTTACGTCACGATACCACATGATACTATTCTGTTGCTATTGACGACCCAAAATGCGTTCAACTGGATGCCATTTTCTCCACTTACAGACCATTGATCCCAATTTCTAACGTAATTAAGATGTTGTATCTTATTTTTTTCTTTGTAAATTTTAATTTACGATTAAATGAATGGTAACCAACGTCTGGTTGACAACAAAGGACACAACCTGGTGTTGTGATGACACGACTGTTTTACTCTATATATAAATCCATTTTGGTGAAAATTTTTCCCCTGTTTCAAAAGAGCACACAAAGACAAAGTGTATAATGTATAAAGGATATTATCATTTAGTAATCCTAAGCTTGATGTGGCCAGGCTTAGGGTCACTCTTCCAACTTTGCTCTCAAAACGCACTAATTTGCTTAATTTTTACTCTAGAAAATAGGCATTTGCTAGAATTAAATTGTGGCAAAGTCAAGCCAAACCAGTCACTCATCGCAAAAATTGATTTTTTTTGTTATTAAAACCGGGTTAAAAATTAAAGTAAGTGCTATAAAATGGTAAAAGAATCATTTAAATCTGACATTGCCTTATGAAGTTACAGGAGTTTAAACATACAGCTGTATAAAGAACAATATTTGAGAAATCAGCCTTCGAAGTGTATGATTTCGGGCATTTCTCAGGCAGACCATCACCAAATCATAAAAAAATGGTGTTTTAACATTTAAAATAGGCAAAATAACAGCATAGCATAATGTATAGATATATAAAGGTTAGTTTAGTGCAATAAAATAGATTTCAAAAATGTTGACATTTCAGCATGTTTTGGTCATTATTTCTAAAACATGATTTGCGACAAGTGACTGGTTTGGCTTGTATTCGCCACAATTGTTTGATACCACATTTGTTGTACTTTGTCAGGATAATAAATGGAAAAGAGAAACCAGAAGAGATTAAATCCGAAGAGGATGATGATGGCGGTGGAGACAAGAACAAAACTGGAATCAAAAGCTCTCTTCCCAGGAAAAAATTCATATGGACTGACACCCTCAGGTATGGTATTTTAATGTGAAGAGATGAAAGCGTAAAGCGTAGCAATTAAGCTGTGGGCTTGCAATCGTAGGGTCAGGATTCAAGTTAGAAACAAATACATACATATTTATGTGAATAGACGCCCCAGGGCATTTCTTGTTAAGAAAGGTTTTTGAGGCGGGGTGTTTATTCAAGTAAAGCGTTTATTCGTGCGAGGAGACATGAATAAAACTTTACTTAATTTTCGTCCATCACCAGTTGAAAAAAAAAAAATGAATTTTTTCGATGGGATTTCAGTGAAAAGCTCGTCCACACTATGAAATTGGCTTGCCACATGTTTTTCTCAAATAAAATTTGGTAGTGTGGACAGGTCTTAAGATTTGAATCTGATTGTGTGCCTGTTGTCTTGTGTTGTGCTTTGCTGTGTATGAGCTTCTTTTTTCGAGTCTACTTTTGCAAACTAAAAACGGGCTTCATTTCAAGATTGGCTTCTCAAGATGAAGCCCATTGAGCTTCTATTCGAGATTTTACAGTAGATCATTTACTGGAATCAACTTTGCCAAAGTCATTTGAAAAATGATTGCAGCCTCTCTGTACTAAAGTATACAATATTGCCACATTCTTATGGTAATTGTTCAGTTTAACATTTAGTGACAGTACTCAGGTTTTTGTGATTGCAAGACTCATTTTATAGTTTGATGCAGTCAGTGAACATTAATATATGTGCTTAATCATGCTTGCAGGGATCTGCTGTGCAAGGTGGTGATAGTGAAAGTGAGGGCCTACGAGATGTTGAAGAGCCGGTCACAGTCAGCTGAAGACTACCTCAAGGCCTTTCTAGAAGCAGAAATTAAAGGGTTTTGGCCTCAAGGTTGGATGCAGACAAGGTGAGGATTTTATTATGGGAAAGCATTAGCTCACTTTGAGGTTGGTTTCAGGTCTTAGAAGTGGAAGAAAGTAGGGTGTAGGGTAAAGTTTTTTTGATGTCATTCGTTTAGCAGGTATGTATTGCTGGGTCTTGTTGCAGTTTCTATGCTTTTTTTTTTATTCATTTATTACTGTTTATTTTTTTTTCTTTATTCTGCCTCAGAGTTGTAACTTTACTTGAGGTAGTAGGAACTTTTCGATTGAGTGAACGACGAGCACGTTCACGTCGACTGCAGGCGATCATCAATGTGTTCACTGCTCATGGTGATCCACCGCTGAAATCAGTTTCGATTTCAGTTGATAAGGAGTCAACATGATGACTTTTTGAGCAAGGATCATGCCTTACCATCATGGCGAACCTTCATAGAGTCCGAGATGCGATCCTCTTCGGATGTTTCAGCAATGTGCTTGACGATGAAAATTTTGTGCTTTTGTACAATGCTAATCGACCTGTAAACTCTAAACTTGTTCGATGTCAGAGATGAAATTACTTGAAAATTGCATAGAATTAGGCCTCTGCTTAGGCCTAGTAAGCTCCTTTCAGCGTGTCCGGTATCACCCATCTTGAAAATATGATGTCATACAGTCAACAGGGCGAGTAGATTTGGGTCGACGGTGAAAAAAACGCATGCGCACTACTTGAAAATGACATGTCAAGATGTCAACTATGTTGACGTGAAAATCAAAAAGTGCCTAATGCTGCCATGTTAACATAGCATGGTACTGTATCAGAAAATTTATCCTTCGTGACGAAGCCTAGCATACTGCAGCTACGGTACTTGAGTGTACACAGTCAATAGGCAGTCTTGACTTCATGAGTCTTATGGCTGCCTACTGGTATTAAGAGAGTCTTGGATATTCTTGGCTATTTTTGATAACCAAAAGCAGAAATTAAAGGGTTACTTTTAACCCTTAATTATACCAGATTTCACCCAATTTATCATGTTTAGCTTTTTGACATTGCGATGGGCTAAGAATACAACTCAAGCACTTTCTCAGCTGTGTAGTGTGTTGCGATGCAGCCATTCTGAGGTCGCGATTGCAAAATATTAGATACAATTTCAAATGGTAATTATAGAGAATTTATAGTTAGCATAAAGGTTTATATGTGAGCAAGAACTATGACCTCTTGACCCAAGCCAAAAACAATAGAAGGCTAGCTAGCCTAATAGAAGCAAAGAAATTTGTGTTGAAAACGGTCAATACCAGTATTTCCTTGCCTTTTTGATTGCGGTAAATTCTGACAATGGTTGAAATTCGATTGACTGATGGTAGCAGAAATTATCGCCAGTGGTAAGTTCTCTCCGCACTGTCAAATTGTATGTGACAAATAGGGTGATTCACACAAGTTTGTCACATGAAACGTGATAGTGTGGATGGACTATTAAAATGTATTTCCACATCAACTTAAGATGGAACATTTTTTCTATCATATTAAAATTGTTATTTTCCTCCTTTTTTAGAATGCTTTTTAAAGAATCAAGAAGTGTTCACCAACACTTAACATCCTCAAACCCAGTGAAGCCAAAAAAGCCGTTTGTACTTTTGCACAAGGTCCAACTTGCAAAAAAGTCACCATCCCCAGTTCCACCAGAAACCCCATCTAGTGCTCCAAATCCAGCTCCATCCGAAGCTGTCGCTGGTCTGAGCTACGCCAGTAGTATCCTGAAGGAAATGGCGCACACGAAAAAAGCTGACAACGCTCAGAAAGATGTCCCCACTATTCTTGATTATGCAAATAAGAACAATGCCGCAACAAATTACTCAGTGATATACTCTTCCACTGCCAAGGCTGCTGGCAACACAAGTGCTGCAAATTTACCGTTGCGATTGAGTGGAAATGTTGGTAAAACATCTCCCGTAATGGGTACACAAAGCTCTAATCAACACAGTGTTGAACACCTCCATGCCAAAGATACCAATAGCCATCAACCCCAACTGAATGCTATAAAAACTGCGAACAACAAAAACTTTAATGACTCGTTTGTACATAGTTTGATTGCGAAAAATCTTAAAATGGCAGCAGATTCGGTGGGGTCACAGGAAGGTTTTTCTGATTTAAAACCGCCAGATATGTCGTCTGCATTTGAGTTGCTCGCCGAAGCTGCAATGGAACACAGTGATGCATCCGGTAAAAGCACGAATTTGAAAAGCTTGGGTGACTCTCGGCAGCAGCATAGCGTAGGTATATCTGGTTTGAACCAGTTGAAAACATTGAACAAAGACAAAAATACCCAACCAGTTGTTAGAATGAATTTATTGGATAAAAAGTTATTAAAATCTGTAAATATGGACTTGGCAAATCAAACCAAGCATATGTCGCTGCATAGTAGTCAAGGAACTCAACAGAAAAGTTACGCCAACTCTTCAAGTACTGCAAGTACGCCATTGACAATGCCGAAAGGAACTAATAACGTGACACCTAAATGGTCAGGAAATTCCTACCTCAAAATGGTAGACAAAACAAAACAATTACCGACTCATGCAACGCAGTTTGCGACAAATACGCAACATAAAAACATGTTCCATACTACAATCCATGATGGACATACTGTTTCCAAAGATAAGGATTCATTAATAAGCAGTAAACTGCCCTCTAAGGATGTTAATACTTCTCCTGGAGTAATGAGTAACACAAACAAACAATTTTTAACACCTCAGCATGTTTCACCTAAACGAACTGTTCAGACAAGTGGGTACATGCAACAGCAACGGGGCAGCAATGCTAGCGTCATTCCCCAACGACTATCATCCTCGGCGCCGAAGCAACCATTGTCGCAACATGTAAAACAAACGAATCGTACTAGTCCCTCTCCCTTTAATAGTCAATCTCCAACCGGACCGTCATCCATGGCTGCCTCGGGCCATTCTCCAATGTCTCCCAGAACGTCACCAAGTAGTCCCTCGACGATGTCGGCAAGGTCGCTTTTCCATCATCCGACAAGTCCGCAGCAACAGCAGCCGACAACAGTGGGGGCGGTACCACAAATGAATTTACTTGGTCTAAACTACGCCAATAACTACACAATGCAACAGTTTTCAGGGTTTCAAATGCAGTTCGCAGACATGGCCATGAAGCATTCTGGAAATTTTGCAATGTCTGTAGGTCAGGGGTCACCGGGTCATAGTTTACAACAACAGTCGTCGGCAAATCAAACGTCACCAGAAGCCGTCATTACCGGCCCAGCTCCCGGAACATTTTACTATACTCAAGGTGGATCAAGTAAGTAGATATAGGTATTGATAAATATCGATATGTACTGATATACATTGATTATAATTATTGATGTGTATCAATATTTATAGTGTTAATTGATAGATAATATTGTTTTTTTTTCTGCAAATGCAATTTTTCTAGTCAAAAGCAGCAGCTTGCTTTTTTTGCACTCCTTTTCTTCTTTTGAACTTAGAGAAAAATATATTTTAATAATCAAAGTCAAATTAAGGAGAAACTGTTCAATAAAAAAAGAATGTTTGCGTTTTATATAATTAAATATAATGGTCATTTTTTAGAAGCGAGGACTTTGGCTAAACTGTTTGACTAAAGTTCTATTAATTTATTATTACCAAAATGAGAATCCTGATTGAACTGAAACAATAAATGATTGATAAAAATATTTGCAAACTAAATATTAAATTAAAAGCACATTTGTTCAATTTCTTAAATTAAGTATTGTAGAAAATTGATTCCAGTGTACACAGTTAAAATAATTAAAACTCCACTATCCATTAAAATATTTTTATAATATTAATACACACTGTGTTTTAGTTAACAAAATAAATAAAAACTTAAGAAATTAATACTAGTATACATTGACCCAGATTTGACCATGAGTTTAAAATTTGTCATAATTTTTTTTTTTTAATTTAGCTTGTAGTGGGATCTATCAAAATTTAAATTAAGATATCTTTAAGTATGCATCCTAAATAGCAACCTGCAATGGTGGAATATGTGACGTTACTTGTGAACTGTAATGTTCAAAATGTAATGGTTTGAGCGTAGGATGCAGTAAGAAATACAATAAAAAAAAACTCTCCTAATGCTTTGCTGTTTCAATTCCTACTTGCTACAAAAGCTTATTTAACCCCTTAACTTACTGAAAACTGGTAGTAACCCGACCATAAGCTTAAAAAAAGGTGTCAATTTAAAACGGGTCCAAAGTCGAGAGATCTGCAGTGGCGGAACCAGGAATTAGAAATAGAGGGGGAGCCAGAGGGGAACTTTAACAGAAGGTGGGTCTAGACCACCCCAGCCCCACCATAGTGTTGGTGCTGAAGTAAGAAAATTTATGATTATGGAACCTCTAAATGGCCAGAAATGGCACTCTCAGATTAAAATTTGAATATCATGTTCTATTTTTTCTCCATTTAAAAAAAATATATTTATAATTTTGGAAAAAAAAAATTAGGGGTCCCAGGGCAACTTCCATGCCCCCTCCTAACAAGACATTAAATAATAAATCAGTGAAAACATGCAAATATTATGAATTTGCGGGAGATGATTATTTTAATAGATTCTTGCGGGAGTCCAGGAGGACGTCCCAATTTTCGGGAGACTCAGGTTGCGGAAGACTTTTGACTGCTGCCATCATAACTGATCATTTCACTAAAAAAAAATTAAAACTTGGTGTGTACTAATAAATTTATTTTTGATTTTATTTTTTCGCAAGCTTGTGCCATTTAATTATGAAGCTCATATACAATGCAATTTGTGATTTATGTACATATATTTAACTTTGTACGTGAAATGATATTCTGCAGGTGGCGTGTTTAACACTATGCATGGCAATGCGCAACAACATCTACCTCATGAAATTCCTCAATTCCATCAAACATTTACAGGTAAACCTAGAATGAGATGCACAATGCTATTCTCCATTCCTTCCGCCATGTTTATTAGCTTTATTGTTTGGTAGAATGTGTATGTTTGCTACCTTATCATCCTTTGCCTGGCTGTGCATGGTACTACTTTACTCTACATATAGTAGCTATCAGTGTTACAATAGCCTACCTGCCTTGCTACTAATACATAGTATGTTGCTACACCCCACCCACCTGCTCATGTATGTTGCTACACCCCACCCACCTGCCTGTGTATGATATTGCACCCCACCCATCTGCTTGCCTGTGCATGTTATTACCCCTACCACCCTATCTATGCGTGTTACTATACCCCACCTCTATGTTGCATGACCCTACATAGCTGTATGTCACAAGCAGTACTGTCGTTCCTCTTTCAATAGTTTAATCTACCAGTTGTTGGGTGTTTTCTTTTGTTTACATGGGTTTAACGGATTATATACTGTCCTACAAAAACTTCCTGTATTTGTAATACTCAAGTTCTTGTAAGAGTAAATATTCTTCAACAATCTCTTGTCGGCAAGGCATTTTTGGAATATTTTTGTTTTGTTTACTATGATGGTTTGGTAGTTGGAAATATACTGTGTGTCTACTTAACTTTACCCAAGTTATTGTCAGGGTTTAATAAAGTACTGTAGGTCCTAATCTTTTGCTGGCAATGCATCATGAGACATCTTTTTTTCTGTTTTGTTTTCTTGTTAGTAAGGGGTACAAACAGTACACTAGGGGGAGGGGTAGACAAATTTGTACACTTTTAGATAGTGATGCATGAAAAGGTTATTCAAAATAACATGTAATAATAATATATATACCGTTATGGCCTACTTTAGTTGACTTCACCAAAAAATGGAGAATGGTTTTGCAAAATCAACATTTTTTTATGTACACTTTCAGAGGGGAGGGGATGGGTTTGTACACTTGCAAAAATGTTGATAATTGTGAACGACCTCTAAAGTAATTAGTAGAAAATATAGTATGAACATTTTGTGTATGTGTAACTTTAGCTTAGTTTATGTCATGATAATAATGTAAAAGCTAATCTCTTGTGGGGAATGCATTGTAGGAAAGTCATATGCACTATGCATTGTGGGACATTCTGTTTAGAATATTTTGTTTATTTTATCTCTGGTGGGACATGCATTGTGGGAAAATTTAATTTATTCGCTCTGAGTTGTGGGACATTCTGATATAGAAAAACTATGCAACATTTTCTTGTGTAACTATAAGCATGCGCTTGTCATGTTTAAATTTACTTTACATTATAATGTAAAAGCTAATCTCTGGCGAGAAATGCATTGTGGCAAAATTTAATTTATGCCCTCTGCAAATTAATGCGGTAATGATTCTAATCTGGTTTGTGGCGATTGCTCTCACGGCTAAAAGGCAGATTGTAGAATTTAAAGTTTTTTTTTGTTGGAGATTATTCAGTATTATCTGGCAAGTCGCTAAAACAGATTGATTTAACCCGCTGCGAATATTAAAAGCAGTTGATATTCAGAAGCGGATCTCCACAAGTCATATCTACTCATTAGAACTCGCAAGCCTATTAGTTAATGGCAATTTACGTTGTCTGCGTCTTAAGATCTCCACAAGTTTATGTGTTGCCGAGTAATTAAACCAACTGAAGATGTGCCGTTGCTCGACAGTGGAGATTACCCGATCAAATGCTGCGGTTCTATTCAAGACTTTGTTTGATTAAAGATTGACACACTTTAGCAAATGTCAACACTGACGAACAATCTTTGAATTCACAAGATATTTCAATTCAAGATTGCCAGCTTGATATTTACCCTTAAACCATGTAACGGTGCATTTGATCAATCTTAGTGGTAACTGTAAATTATTATTTTCTTTTTTTATTATGTCACCCTCTTTTTTTCTGTTTATAATTATGTAAACAGTGCCCTCTGTAGTTTGAAAAGCTTGTCATCTATTCAAATTTAATATTCTGTTTGTACTGTAACAAATTTATCTGTTGGATTGTAACCTCTTTTGTGCTTGAAAAATTTTAGCAGAAACTATTTTCAATAAATTTAAAACATTAATTTTCAGTAAGTATTCACATTTTGAACAATATTGTGCAAAGTTTTGTAAAAGTAAATGTTTATTGAAATGTGTATTTTTAGTAGATTATTAGTGGTTAATTAATTAAAATATAATTTGTGAATTAAATTCATTGTATTAATTGACACAGTGAAAGTGGTATGACATAGAATTCCTCTGAATTAAACATCAATAATGATAAATATATCTCTGCTATATTTGGACAAAACTATTCAAATTAAATTAAATTTTCCTTTTTTGTCCAATTCCAAATATTTTAAATTGGAAAATTTGGCTGGACCCCTGGGGATTTACAACAGATATTTTGTCCCTTATCCTGCCTAATTGTCATCCAAGGGTTATTCGAGGAGCAGAGCGATCTGACGTTGGGTTTGAACCGGGATCTGCAGCTAAAAAAACACTTAACCTCTCGACCAAAAGATCAGCTCATTAATAAGATAACAGTAGCATGCCAATTACCGAACATTGGCTCTGCGAGATGTCATCTCTACAACACATGTTGGTGACATTGAGATATGGTTCTCTGCAACGGTACATTCTCTGCAATTGTACACCTGTGTGCCGTTAACCAAACTGCTATAGTATGCCATTGAAAAGCAGTTTAAATTCACAAGCACTTTTCTGTTGGTAGTTTGTAAAAAAGAAAGAAATGTTTCTATTTGAGTTGTTTATTTATAGAATCTGTTAATCTTTTGCTGGGATTTTCTGGGATTCATTTAAGAAGTTAATTAAGAAGTAGTTATTCCAGAATATACAAAAAGACATCCTCCCTTGGTACCAAGAGGTGTTTGGAAAATAGCACGAACCGACAGTGTAGCAGCGTGGTCTACCAGTGTTCTGGTTAGGTTTTAATTTATTATAGTGATTATTATACCAGAAATGAAATAAAAGGTCAAACTTGATATTATGAAGAAAAATATACATTATCACTTTGTAAAACGTTCGCAATCAGACTTTTTTTTGTAAAACCGATGATTCGTAAAATCCATCTTCATAAAATGGACGTTTTACTTTACATCCATATTTCTGATTTCCATCTAGGTGCGTTTCATTTATAGAAGCCATTGTCATTTTTAAAAAAATTTCGGCTAGAAAAATATTTTTTTAATTGTATGTTTTGTATTGTTAGAGCATACAGAAAAATGCAGGAAAAAACAACACTGAATTGACCATTTATAGACTACCATAAAACCTCGAATTGAAGCCCTTGTCGTCTTATTTTTTGCAAACTTTGGAGGGCTTCTTTCTTTGCCCCACCCCCCCCCTGGCATTAAGTCGCCTAAATGACTAATTTATTTTGTTTCTTTGAAATCCATGTATAGTGTTACTGTACGATCTAAAAATGGAGGTCCATGTGCTTCTTTTCGAGACGGGCTTCTTTTTAAGGCCACTTTTGCAAACTGAAGAAGGTGGGGGGGGGTTTTAATTTGAGATGGGCTTCTTATCGAGATTAAGCCCATTGGGCTTTAATTCAAGGTTTTTACGGTATATTCATTACCAGCCAAAAGGGTTGTGTGTTTGATAGAACTGTTTATTAATAATAAAGGCACAATGGATGTGAACTTCTGCGAGCTTTCGTCAGGCTATGTGAGTTAGCTTCAGTTGTTTTGGACATTGTTTACAACGCCCTCTAGTGCCAACTTTTTTTCCTGTCAGGTTTGGTTCCTGGGGCCACCGGCCTTTCAGGTCGAAGGAGTCGGTCATATATATGGGAAACGCATTTGATCATTGGCACCAAAATTTTTACTTCTAATTTTTAATTGAAAATATTAACAGAATTATTATACAAAGCAAACAATTAAAATATTTAATTCTTTATTTTTGAAGCATAGCTTTAGACAGTATCCCTCCTTTGGGACACCCCTATTAGGCCCCAGGGACACTTTTTGGTTCCAAAGATGTTTCCTTATTAAGAGGGTTCAACTGTATTTCTACAGGTACTTTGATTTATCATTTTCATTATTTGTATGTGCATGGTCTGTTAATAGTGCATTTTTCTGATTCTTAGTCATTCACTAAAGCTATATTATTGCATTGCCATTAAACCTGTTATGTTAGCATGTGCTGCTAATTTTTTTTATAGATTTGTATTGTTGAGTTATTAAACAGGCTCTGAGTTAAAATATATATTGATAAAAATTATGTAGTATGATTGATTACGATCTTTTTGGTAAGATTATGTGAGCGCTGTGTTCTTTAATGAAACTTTTACTTTATTGTTTATTTTCGTTCCGTAGATCCCCGGTTCAGTCAGGACTCCTCAGGTCAGATGCAACATCGTATTCCGTAATGAACAGTACTTACCACATGCACCTTACAGTTCTTGTCTGCAATATGAAGTACGGTAACTGTTTCAACGTTGTGCATCCAGCCAGTCTAGTAGTAACCCAACATGTTTCCCTCAAGTTTTCAGACTGACACATATTTGATGTGGATGATGTGCTAAGCTCTGTTTTTTTATAGGCAGTTTTTTTTTTTTTTCTTCTTTTGGGGGGCAATTGAAATGATAACTTTTGTAAACATTCTCCATCATATTTTTAAGAGAGATACAGTACCATCTATATGAACCTAACAACATTAACAAATTTAATGGCTTGCAAGTTGTATATTAAATTACATAGGAATATTACAAAAATAAATATATTACATTCTATATTTTATTAACTTTCAACAAAAAACGAGAACATGAATTATATATACAGATTTTATTTGACAATAACATGTGACATTCCTAAATATGGTCATGATGACATCACATCATGACCATATATAGGCACATCATGACTATATATGGGCATTAACATTTTTTTGTCAAAATTTGATAGTCTGGATATGGCTTAACTACAGTGTATTCTTTTCATAGCCGGTGATTGACTGATTAAAAAATTATATGATACAGTAATTAAATTTAAGCCGGCAAATTTGTTTTTGTTCTATGTAACACTGAAGATTAATAACTTATTGATCCTTTTAAAGGAGCAGTTTCATTTTGTAGGGTATTAGGTCACAGATGGACCTTATATCTTTAATAATAGAATTCTGGATTTGTTTATAATAATTTACTTTTTTCTTATACTTTGATTTCTAATGGGTAGGTTAGCATGAGTCTGGCGCTGGGAAGCGAGTAAGATTTTTTTTTTTTTTTTTAAATTAAATAGGTATTCAATTATGATCTTTTTCTTTTCAATTGGTTATCACTGTTATGTTACATTTTGGAGTCCTGCAAAAAATTACCTTTAACAGTTGATTAAAATAAGGATTATTTAACAAGTACAGTACTTGGTAACTATGTAACACCTCCCAGGTATAACTGGGATTGGTTGTTCATATTTGTGAAACACATTTGCATTTATGCAAAAAATTAATACAGTTACCTTTCAACCATAACTGGCTGTGCGTCGTGGCGAACTATCTTTGGCCGAAGAAAATGATGTTCGTCGCTTCTTCTGTGACTGATGGTCAATATTAATGCAATTTGTATTTATTATTCTGGTGTGCGAGATGTTATTAAAACAGGTCCACAAAATCAATATCTTAACACTTGTGTGAGCTAGTTGTTTATTTAATAACCGTTCAACAAAAAACACTTGTGTGAGCTAGTTGTTTATTTAATAACCGTTCAACAAAAAAATATAATTTTTTTTTTTGCCTTTAGCAAACAGTTAGTTGATTACTGAACACAAAATAAAACTAGTTTTTATATCTGTGGATATATATTTCTTTTTATCAGCAGTTTTTTTGTTACATATTTCTTTGACATGATCTGTAGCTCTGTTTTGTGTTGTGGTGTAGCCATACTGGTTTTATTTCATATTTGTAAATCTGATCTGAAGAATTTTTTTTCCTTTAAAGGGTGGCGATGATGTATAGCACATCAATATTTATTCGTTCATGTAAAAAAAATCTCGAAGACACTAGATCATGCATGTGGCGTGAATATGCAGATTAGGTTGTTTTCAGTAGGTGTTTGTTTTGCCAACGAGAAACACACAGTAATATAATTACACAACAGGGGGAGAATGGTAAAGGAATTAAGAAATCGGTTCAGCAGCTCCACCAAGGCCATATGTTGTGAAAGGATGGGTAATTTATCACACGTCGTGTAATATATTTTCCACAGAATACCGTTTGCCTTGCCATCCTTGCATTGATTTTGCAATCACAGTCAACATAAAAATTAGTTGTTGCAAGTTTCCAACAATTTCTTTTTGTATTTTAGCAAACCATATCTATCTATTTTTTGTAATTTATTTTAAGGATATACTGTATGTAATTAGCAAATAAACTTTGAATTAAAACTCAATATTTAAATTACAGTACATATTCCAAGAAATGTTGAGCGATGCACGACCACACTCGCGCTCTCATCAGGTATACTGCCCCTCTCTCCCCCCCCCCAGGGCCACCCATGCATATTTTGTATATTTGAATAAGTTAATAGCTTTCAATTTGAATTCGGGACCTTTTGATTTGTGGGACGACGCAACTCTAGAACAAAATCAGTCAAGCGTGACCATTCTACTGGTCGTCCTATGTTCTCTGCATACGTAGATTTGGGAAAATTTCGTCCCAGAATCCACGCAACAAGGAGAACTTAACGTTCTTGCATGCGCAGATGACTTTTAGCGACGTCATTACGTTCTACACCCTGCCGTCATCGTGCAAATGAAGACTCCCTATTATTAGAATGGGAGAATATTTTCATCATCAATTATTCATATATCATTTCTATAATTGTTTTGCCCTGTGCTTCGTTTAAAGTTTATATTTTGCCCGTTTAAATAATAGTTTTTTTATTTTCATGATTTTATCAAAAACAGTATATCTTAGAAAAAAAATAAAATTTCAAATATTTTTTGTTAGCTGACCATTCAATAATATTTATATACAGACATATCTTTTATATAAAATGTTTATTTGTTACATCAAACAAAATTCTTCCAGATGTAAGTGTACAACGTCCCCCTTGATATGATGTAGATTTGATTTAAATTGTAATATAATTATGTAATATTAACTTATAGCTGATTTGAATCTGATCGTTGTATTTGTGGCAAATATCTTTGGATGTTTTTTCACAGATTTGGAATCAGTCGGCTTCCTCTTGTAAAGAATGAGTTCAAAATAAAAAAAAAAAAGATGAATACATTTTTACACATTGTTTTGTTCTTTTCTTTGTGGCTAGTTGTTTAAACAATTTGTTGATGTGTTCATGCTTGCTTGCTTGCGATTGGTTAGCACATTTTTTACTAAGCCCCGCCCCTTGGATATTGTTGCCAAGGTCCTACAAACAGTGTAGGAGCACAGATGCAGGATACACCTGTTAACAATCTTATGAAATCTCTAAATTGGAAGTATGTAAATCAACAATGGGAAGAGAATATACTTATTATGACCTTTAAATGTTTAACAGGCACAGTCCCTGAGTACTTAAATAATTTTTATGAGCAAATGGACAATTATCACAGTCTAAACACACGGAGCAAATCGAAAAATACATTAGTTTTACCTAAATGGAACTATGAATTTGGGGGAAAAACATTCAAATACCGCTCGGTTAAACTGGAACAATCTTCCCCCTGATACTTGCAGTTCAATAAATTCCTTAACTTTGCATTCCTTTAAAAATTTGATTTAATATTACATTTTCATTTTGCTTCTTATGTATACCAAATTTTGCTTGTGTTTAACAAATTTTCTTTTGTTTTTGTATATAATTTCTTGACTTTCATTTCTTATTTTAATGTTTTAACTATTAACTGGACCTTAAGGATGAACAATGTAAAAGTTGATTAAGTATCCAGAATAGAGAAAGATTTCTATCTAACAAGCATGTTTGTAGGATATGCGTGTATTTCAGTCTGTGTTCTGATTGGACAGTTGTTAAGTTTGATTGACGCTTCAGAAAGGTCCGTTTCCTAGAGAATTACAGATGGCTTAGAACCCCTGGATAATTTTAACTGCGCAAATAATCTTGCGTTTTTTTTCCACAAACAGCATAATAGCATCCCCCGGAGTGAAGTCCTGCAGAGATTTGGTTTTTACTCCACGTTTTTCCACCTTTTATTTTTATATTTGTTTTCAAGAATATAGTTTAATAATTGATGCAATCCATATTGACGAATAGCAAAATGGTCATCACCAACAGGTTCAGTGATGTTCAAAAATCAATATTGACAATTTAGAAAAATATATGTTGCGTTTATCTAGCAATATGTACCAACTTCATTGATGGATGTTTGATATTCTAGAGTGATTGTCCAACTTTTGGTCTTGCAAGTAACAGCAGCGGGACGTAAATTTAATATTTCAAGCAATTCAGTGTTTTAAATGTGAACAAAGTTTTCAATTTGGAACTTTTTTTTTGCACCCTTGTGTCCTTTTTTGGTGAGGAATGGACAACACATGTGTACATATTGTCATTTTCTGAATCACAGATCTGTCATAATACCATTTTGTTTATGATTCGTTCTACTTTTGTATGCATTATATATCATTTTAAAAACTCTTCTGCGACTGACAGTGCCTATTTACGTACCAAGTAGGCTGGAAAACTGCAAATCTAAAGCTTTCGATAAAATTTCATTTCTATCAACATAGACCTAAGTGCACCTTTAAGATATTGTTGCTAATATTCTTAAAAAATGATGGCAGTAATAGTCATAAACTTGTGACATGTTTGTGTAATATTCTTTTGTATTCCTGCCTCCATATTGAATAACACATTCTGATTGATGTGGTTCTGGTGATCCAGCTGCAACATCACAATGTTTATTGTTTTAGAGAAGGTACTGCTTAATCATTTTTTTTTTTGACATAAACAAATAATATGTTGTATTTATATAGCGCTTAATGCCAACAAGGCCTCTAAGCGCTTCGCATTACTACCCCCATTCATTGCATTAAACGCCTATGGGACACATCCCCCTGGGGGAGTATTCCATAAAGTTGCAGCAGCTACTTCAGCGCATTTTGGCATTTAACCCTACCAGGTACCCATTTATACTCCTGGGTGGAGAGAAGCCAAACCGTTCCTACTGTGCCAAGCCACTTCCACGAAGTGGTTTGTGTGTGGTGCATCCAGAAAATGCAATACAGCAAAGTTGATTACTGTGAATGATCATGTACACAATGCTTTCGTGTGCACTATAAAAGAACTCAGTACATCATTTCGAGAAGAAAGTCATTGATCGACTTACTAGTTCACATACCAAGTGCTATGAGCATCTTGTTTGATGGATACAAGTCTACTATATTATTTTTATTATGTAAGTGCCAAAGAGCTTGGAGGCTTATTCGTCAGAGAAAAAAAAAACATGATTGTAATTTTTACATTAAGACATCTATTGAGTAAGCCTTTCAAATCCCCAAAATTGTCACAAGCTTTGCTTTTGGATATTCTCCCAAGAGATTCTTGGTGGCCCATGGCTTTGCCCACTTATGCTCTAGTTGGGAATTTCATATTACTTATTTTGGTATCATAAAGTGTGTTGAAGATAGGCCCCTGACTTGTGTTAAGGAAATGAGTTGTTTGATGGTGCCTAATGTGAAATGTCAGGCATGTGTAATTGTAGGTTTACCCACACACCTGATCCTCCACGCTCTGTAACTACTGTCTTTTGGTAGTGGAGTCATATTTAACAAATTAAGTGACAGGAAGATGACCATTTTAATAGTTCCACATGATGTAGATATTTTGTTTTGTTTAGTGTTTCACAAACATTTTTTTTTACTGTTAGTGTGAAACGCATTAGTTTTTTTTTTTTTGCATTATGAACTACAGATTAACTTGCCTAACTCAAATAATTTCTAAGTCGAACTTAGTTTACATGCCAAATTGCAGGCTGTGTTTTCCATTATTTAACAATCTGTAAGTCAAATTTTATCTAAGTCGAACAATTTTTCAATGCCATTTTAGATTTGACTTGGGCGGTAACAGCATCTAAGGTTTTCCCCCATAGAATTTTGCATACATCATATATTTTAAGAGTAACGATGGGAAAAAATAATGTAAACCAAACAAGAAGATTCAAAATGCATATGTTTATTTTAATACATCTGTGAGAGCATTATTACAAGGAGGGAATATTGCCAATGGTTCACTAGTTACCTGTCAGGAAAACATTAAATTCACAAGATGTCACCCACAATCATACACCATCCAGGCATCTTGATTCCTGTCGATGTAGAATACTAAACTTTGTTTAAACATCAAGAAAAAAAACAAGGAGGACCTAGTATTAGTCTTATAATTGATGGGGCTTTAACAATTTATCTTATATTTATATTTGTCATTAAAATGATAAAAATACTATATCTACTAAAATTATAAATTATAAAGTATAAATTAGGTTTCATCACAATGCATTGTAAATTATGTACAAATAATAATTGAACAATAAATTAAAATATTCTCTACTACAGGTACTTTACATGGAATTGAGAAAAATATAGGACAGAATACAAATTTGTGTAAAATTATAAGTATACTCAACATTTGGTTTTTATTACCTATTGCGATCTAAATACTTTACTCTGGTCAAACTGATTGCAGTTGTTGCTACCCCTGGTCATTGGATCAAATTTCATCAAAAGAAATGGCTATTGTTACACCAGTTTCAAAACAAAAAAAGTTATTCAATCAGCTTAAAGAAGATATGTAATGTGATTCGTTTGGACTTGAAGTAAACCACTATCTCTATTCTGGAAGAAAACAGTGGAACTTGATTAAAACAAAGTAGGGTGATGTAAAATACATTATTAATAATTAATATCATCTTGATTCTTACCTACTGATTCCAATTTCTAAATATTCTTTTAAAACTATTTTACAGCCTTTTGTTGTCTTAATGATAGCCACTAAAATACTAATATAAAATAAAACACACATTAATACTTAACTATACTGTTTCTTTTTACAACTACTCTTTATAGACACTTTAATATTACAAGTTTAGTTTAATCTTAACTGTATTTTTTTACACAAATAAAAGTAATGATCTAAATTTTTACATAGTCCTTAGGCTGTACAAATTTATACATTTCTGTTTATTGCTTTGAAAATATCATTAATGATATTTCATTCATAAAAAGAGAAGTCTTCATTTGTACTATTTCAGATAATACACAGTATAAAAACAAAATCACTTAAAAATACATAATGGTAAATTGGTTAAGTGCCCATCCTGAAGCTTGGTAAATGCTTTCTTTGAATATAATAAGGATCATAAAATAGTTATAGGACCATAGATTGTTATAGGACCATTGATTGTCTAAGAAACGCGCAGTAGATTAATCGTTTGATATTGTTTTTTAAACTAGCGTGATAATATCACTTTACATTATTTATATAAAAAAAGTTCTGCTTAACCGCAATTATAACGTACACAAATTAATGTAGAAAAGTTGTTTCAAAGAAATCCATATTCTCTCTTGACGAGAATACTAACCACAAGTTGCAAGTGGATGGTTCACATTTTAGAAATGGACCAAAACATAAATTACAGTTGTTAATTTAGTAGAGGCCCAAGGGCAAATGTAAAACAAGCCGCTCAAAATTTACTGGCGGAGGACAATTGAAAAGGAGAGAAATACGCATTGGATGCGAGCCTTGGAATGAAGCCAGTTATATAACCAATGACAGAGTAAATTGAAAATAGTGTACTGAAGTGCAGACTTATAGGCAATTTGGTCCACAGAAGAGAAGAGTAATGTATAGTTGCCAATATATTTAATCACAGAAATTGCCACTGCTCCAGGCCGTAACTTATACTTTATTTTAGGTAATTTTACTGACACTATTCAAGTACAGTACATCCGATTCATTTTCGTGTATTTATTTATCCAACCTTCGAAATACAAATACATAATAAAATAGCTAAAGCAAATATTTTACTAAAGACCTGTCCAGTCTATCAAATTATATTTAGAAAAATCATCATAACCATATATAGGCACATAATGACTATATATGGGCATACAACATTTTTTTTACAATGTGGAAAGATCAGTTGCCCCTGAAAAGCTGGCACATTATCTAAATCAACTTCATCCATTTGAACATAATACACAATAAAAATAATTGGAATTCACACTTGGATTCTGACCACACCATTAAACTGGATCATGGATTTAACAGTATAATGTACATATATCGTTAGTCTTATTTACTTGGTCTGTGTTGAATCACAGATTCAACACAAAAAAAAAATATTTATTTGATTTACTTGATCCATGTTGGAACATAAAGCTGTTTAACGTGTGAGCAACCACTGTGTCAAAATCATAATAAAAAGCTGTTAAATAATTTTTTTCATCATTATGGCAACCGTTTTGTCAGTTGCCAATGTACCTGTTCTTAAATGGCCCCTCTGTATAAAAACTAGTACATAACCTTTTATTCAGTGACCATGCATGGACAGGTGGGCGAGGCTTGTATACGTGATCATTAGAATAAGATGCAAAACTAAGATGCAGTACTTCTGCTATCAATAATCATTTTGATTTGCACCTTCTTACAGATGGGTGGACATATGAGCTGTCAATCAAATGACTAGATAAGATGAAAATGTTTTTGATTTGCTCCATCTTGCAGATGGGAGGGGCTTATGAGCTGTCAGTTAAACCAGATTAGGATGAAATTGTACCTTCTGGGCGGGACTTTATGAGCTGTCAATCAACTGACTAGATCAGGATGAAATACAGTAGTGTATATTAATTTGTCCGTACCTGTAGATGGGTGGGACTAGCTGTGATGATTGCTAATAAGAAATGTTAATATCTTGATTTATGCCAGTAGGCAGAACCACAATGTCAATCAAAAAGACAGGATACTCTACATTTGCATATGAGTGGGTCTATTTTATTGCATATGGGGTGGGGGTGGGGGTGGGTCTGCATTTGGGGTTTTTGCATGGGTAGGTACCCTTTAGAATGCTTGCACACAAGGAGGGCTGTACTATAGAGATTGACCAATCACAATTAATATTCTAACCAAGATATTATTGATGTTCACTACAAATATCTATAAGACACCCCCTAAATAAATTTAATAATACAATGTACACTATATGTATGATATAAACAATTTACACAAAATTTCATAAAATGATGAAGATTATATATACAAGAGTATATATAACAATTTTTCCATCTGTTTCTATATATTATTATCTTTTTTGGTTGCCTAAAAATGTTTTGGGTGCTGTTACTTTCAGATAGAATGAATAATGTGTACAAATACACTCTCTAAAGTTACAGAAATAACTCTAGTAGTCTGTTATTTATTTAGTATTTTATTTGTACTTGTGTACAATGTAGACTTTTAAAGAATAACTACTTCTGCGTTTCTCAATTTAATTATTCACCTTAAATTACTGAAAAGCTTATTTAAGTTTGCATGTCTTCATATGCAATAGAAAATTGCGCAAGACATACAGGACATCATCGCGATCTCGACGTATGTTACCGTTTTGTTCTGAAGCTTCTCGTACAGGATAACTGCGAGAAATGAAGACCTGAACGCACAATGAAACAGATACGCAATCGGTTTGAAGATGCATCATGTATAGATGGTCAAAAAACTACAAGATGCAATTTTCATAATTCAGTTTGAACCAATGATACAATTTTTGCATCTCTTCTCAGGTGATCTTTGTACAAATTTACTTCAGTGTTTAGTTGATATATCTTATATAAATATTTATAAATATATGTATACTAATGTTTTACCTATATATGTATACACATACATTTATATTACATTAACATAAATTAACAGCATGGGTGACACAAAATTTTTACATTTTATGTGTAGTATAAGATATACGTGTATACATATATACATCTAGATGTGTATAAGAGACAGGTCTTATTTACTTGGTCTGTGTTGAATATATACGTATATACATATATATATACGTATATACATATATATATACACGTATATATATATATATATATGTATATTATTTATACTAAATAATATACATTATTATATACCACATATATTCATAGATTCTAGGCATCTGATTGGTTAAAAGTGTAGGTGTAATTTGAATATGCCCGGGGCATAAGTATGCTTCAGCAGTCATTTTTAATTTGTACAATGCAACATAACTAACAATAACATAAGCAAAATGCTAGGTCTGCTGTAGAGGGCGTATCTGCTATTTACCATACAGATCTGACACAGATGAACCGTGGACTATTTCACTAGGCCAAAAATTCTATTTTAACTTATCAAATGCCTAGGATCTATGTCACAATAAATACTGCCAGCTGTTTTTAAGTCATGGTTAAAAATATAGCACCTTGGTGATTTTGAGACTGTTATGTAATGTGCTCCTTGACTTTGTCATGGGGCATTGTACAGTCTCGAGACCACCTTGGGGTATAGTTTTAACTATTACCCTCAAACCACATTCAATATTTGTACATCATATCATATCATCATCATCATATTTGTATCCTGTAACCCAACACCATGCATGGTGCGCCCTCAGGAGGTGCCCCCCCCCCTCTCTTGGCAGCATGGCCATTCTTACCGGTTCTGCGTGAATGTCACGTAAATAAATTCCATCACAAGTTCAGTCGTGTTCATCCTTGGTTTTTCTTGTGTGGTTTATTTGCTTGACATTCACGCAGAACCGGTATGAATGACCATGCTGCCAAGAGAGAGAGGGGGCGGCCTCCTGAGGGCGCACCATGGCATGGAGCAGTGCGATATATCATTGTAGTCACATTAAAAAAATTCCAGATATGCTAAAGCTTGCGCTGACCACATTGTCTTCAGTGACCAAAGTCCAACCTTGTTGTTAGGGCAACAGTCATCGTTAAATCTTAGGTTTCTCTAGTGATGTATCAGCCAACCATTAACTACCATAAGCGTCTCCAACGGCAACCGCTATGATTTTGTATTGGATGGTACAATAACGGCCTCGTTTACTGCAAAAAATAAAAAATGTTTATACATAATTTGGGGTTTATTGTTCCACATATAGATATTTTTTATGATTCAATCGCGCAACATAGTTTAATTGCTGTATGAGTACGCAAATACAAACAACATCAGGCAAATATATTTTTAATGATTTTCATCCAACCAACCAAAATTATACTTCTGCTTATCATCAAAATTAAGTTATGTATTTTTATTTTAAACAATTATCTGAGATAAAGAATTTGTTATGACTGCTATATAGAAAAATTAAGTATTTCAGACATCGTATTTTGGCCCCTGTGATTTTTTGAGACACCTAAGCTTAAATCACACCACTAAGAATGGTACGTAAAAAAGGAAATCCCAAATTTATTGGCAGAGGGAAGGTGAAATCATGACACAAGGCCAATTAAAATTTCACTGCTTTTGAAACCACGTTAAGGTATATTTGAAAGAAAGAAAAAAATAAACCAAATGCACATTTCTTACCTTTATAAACAACAACTCGCTTAGACACTGGACAACTCTCATCCGGGTTCTCTGCAAATATATTTGTTCGTAGCATTCGATTCCCAAGTCCAGATGGCGGACGGAAATTATTCATCATTTTTGCTTTAACGGAATTGTCTATAACACTGTCTTTGGTATCTGTGCGTAGTTCTCGTAGACCATGAGAAAACTGAAAGACAAAAACCGATGATAAACATGTTTTCTCAGACTAATTTTATTTGATCCTTTAAAAGCAAATACATTTGAAACTGTTAAAATAGTTTTAAAATGGTGAAAATTTAAAATACAGTAAAGAAAGTTGTTAAAATCATTAATTGTATCAGTTGATCATTTATTTTAGTTCATTCATTAGATACATGTAGGACCTTGGTGCTTTATATTAAATACAACGGAATGTGCATAGATAAAACAATAATAATCATAATAATGGTAATAATTATAGTAATAAACACCACAATTAATAGCCATAATGATTAATAATAATGATGATAATTAATAACAATAATGTTTTTCTTTAATATATAATTAAACTAAAGATTTGAAGACTAGATGAAATTCTTCCAAGTATAATAAAATAATACAAATAACACAATAATTGATAACACATTTGTTATATATTACGCACTCTCTTCAGTAAACTTTTTCCATTTAAATCTAATGTAAATTAACACATACCAGGAATGCGGAGTGTTGGAGTGTTCTTTAAATCATCGTTAATTGCTAAATACATGGAGCACAAAATGGACACACTTTGACACTAGTTATCCAAAGAATTTGACTTGCTCATTAATCTTGCCTCTAAACTCCTAAACATTGCCAAAGCATACCACTAAAAGCCCTTTATAGGATACTTCAAATTCCAGATTTAGATAGGCTACTGGAATTGGTCACAAATAAACTATGTTGTGTATTTGTTATTTCCTGAAGGTTTGCATGTTGAGTATCGATAACAAAATTGTTACACCTTAGGTAATCACAGGCCAGCTTCTGGTCTTGAAACAAAAAGAGATATGAGATTTTGATTCTCTAAAACATTATCACACTGTTGCTGTTGTACTAATATCATTCAGTGACGTAACCACAGTGCTGTTTTGTTTACGGTAAATATCGTAAGGCGGTCACCTAGGGGCCTCAAACAGGCCCCCCAAATTTGTACAAATTTTTAATCAAGCTCACTTGCATACCAACCTATATATAAAATGGTATTTTATTCAAAAGTAGTTCAGCAACCACTCCATGACACTTGCACTACCTATTCTACTGAAAATTATTAGGGACTTGAACTACCATTTACCAAAATCCAGTGCTATTACTACTATTACGGCCATGTAACCGAACAAACTTGTTCTGTTTCCCGATGGCGAATAAGACCGCAGTTATGTCCGTTTGTGATCTCTACTATAAGTTTGGCACGGAGTTTAGCAAAAAAAATTATACTGCTGTGATGATACAGGACTTGGCAGGGACGTTAACTACCAATTTCACCTGGTATTTCCCACACTTGTGCTACCAAGTTCTCAAAAATACCCCCGTATATATGTGGCACCTACCCGTATAGAAATATTTAAGAGTGAGCCCCCCCCCCCAGGCCATCCAGAAGTGCCAAATTCTAAATTTTCTTACCTCAGCTTCAACCAGGGTGGGACTGAGGTGCTATAGACCCCGGTCCGCAACATTTTTAGCCCACAACCCAAATTATCAAGCACTCAGACGCGACCCATCAAACCCAAAGTCAATAATTCATATCCGTCGTTTTATACGCGTGAGGAATAGGTATTAGAATATACAGCCTACTTCATTTATTTGGCAAAAGATACTATCGCCCGCAAAATCAATTTAATACCACCTAAAAATTAAAATATAGCTTTGAATTACTCATTTAACAAAACCACGCAAGTTATCAAATTTTTAAGTCCATTAAATATTTGTAAAAATTATTGGTTTACAGAATTCTACTATACACAAAATTGTAAGATTTGCTGCCAGAAATTTATGGGTTATGCGAAGACAAAGACACATTGAATTGAAATTTTTGAGCTGAAAGCCAAACACATTGAAATGAACAAAAATAACATCCTGAAGTACAAATGTTTTGATACTACCTGTAGTATATTTTTCAACATCAAACTTTGATTACGCACACGTACAAAACTACACTGATGCATATGCCACACTTCAATTGCACTTTCGTTACTGTAATTTGATTTTGTTTGTCCTCGCTCGTATTAAGTTTTCACGATATGAAGACGTTCTGCGACCCAATCATTAGGTTGCGCCCCATAGGTTGAGGAAAGGTGGTATATACCCTCTACCTGTAAAAGTCCCTCCCTGGGCCCTCTCTATTTCAAATTGTCTGCCATTTATTTCATCTTTAAAACAAGGAACAAGTACATCTAAAATCCCACGATGGAATTGGTGACTGGGACCCAAAAAGCGCCACCAGTCTCAAAAAGTCACAGGGCCCCCAGCCCCATGTTACACAGAACTAAATTTATGAAGCAGTCATAGCTACCAATATGCTCCGTCCCTAGTTTAGTGGTGTAAAGTTCATTGGATGTGATATTTCTATTCAGCATCCCCTCTCCCCTTTTTCAAAATCACACTCATTGTGCTTTATACATATCATGCCTTCTTGGAAAGCATTAATATTCACCCTCAAACTTTAAATACGAAAAAAAACCCATGTATTTAATTTCCTCATCATCTAACGGTTTCTCATGTTTCAGAAACTAAACAGTCCAAATGCTAAAGTTGTAGTATTCCTAAGTATATATCAGATTCATTAGATCATTAATTTAAGATACATATTGTTGGGCTTGATTAACATACTAACAGTGTATCATTAAAAATGACTCCCATTTATATTTCATGAAATCTTATATTAATTCAAAAACTTAATGTTGTTCTTGGAATCATTCCCTGGGGATCATGTTTGTCCCAGAGAAGTCATTTTCGTATTCCACAACAGTAGGATTATACCTCCTTCTTAACATAGTCTTAAATTGGCCAATGCGTGTTTTTTAAAGTAGCACTTAGAAATCCAAAGTGCTTGATTCTGTTCGTTCTGCTCTGCATTTAATGTCGGATGGGAAAATGTCGGATGGGAAAAAATCCACAAATAAATATGCATGTGATAGATTGATTGCTCAGCCATGTTAAGCTCCATTTATACTATCAACATTTTATGTGAAATATATAGGATTTGCCCATTTTAATGTGAATGGGATAAAAAAAAAAAAGCCAATCATTTGAATTGCCATTCTACTCACAACTCGACATAATTGATGTGACATGAATTCTTTTTCAAAACAATAAAAATGTTATCATCAAATTTATAATATGGCAAGTACTGCAGGTTTATACTTTATATATAGTAACATCTGAAATACAACAAAAATGTATTGTTCTGCAAAATAATTCCCAAACATAAAATATGAACAAGTTGAAACAATGGAAAAAAAAATATTTTTCGAAGAGTATATTGCGTTCTTTAAAGCCAGGCTGATAGTCGGTGGCAGTCATTAAAAAAGATACACTGCACATGTCATGTCATCGCGTCCGCCGACAACTGGCTTAACGCATATCTTCCAAAATAAAAATCTAATGGGATAATTTAATTTTAAAAACCGAGCAAAAGGTTTAACAGTTGATCCTACTTAAGTACAGATTACAAGACCCCTTGGATTTTAATGTGTGAAATCCGTCCACTTTAAATGTTTAATAGTCATAAAGAACATTAATCCCATTTAACAAAATGCTCCTTGAAACAAATTATTTTCAGAATAACAATTTTTTTTTCCCACCCCATTACTTACATTTAAAAAAAAAATCTAATGGGATAATTTAATTTTAAAAACCGAGCAAAAGGTTTAACAGTTGATCCTACTTAAGTACAGATTACAAGACCCCTTGGATTTTAATGTGTGAAATCCGTCCACTTTAAATGTTTAATAGTCATAAAGAACATTAATCCCATTTAACAAAATGCTCCTTGAAACAAATTATTTTCAGAATAACAATTTTTTTTTCCCACCCCATTACTTACATTTTAATCATACAGGTACAATTTACTTATTTTTTTTAATAGATTGAGTGTTTCTCACCACTTAGAAATTATTTATGGATGGATTAGCAACTTTAAATGATCAATTTACAAACTAAAATTTCATAGTTTAAATTAATTTTTTCCATCAATTTGAACTTGAGAATATTGTCTTTTGAAGGTCAAGGTTAATATCAATTACATATCTATGTCAAAAGGTTGGAAATGGACAATTATATTTGGTCTTTGAATTTCGCCTGGGGTTATAGAAGAATTTGCCTTGAGTATTTGCTAAATTGTTCTCGTTAATGGAGTAGAATTTAAATAAAGCAAGAATTTTAATAAGGAAAACAAATTATGTGAGATATTATTAGATATTGTCAGTTTTGTTTTGATAGCTTTTGGCAATTATAATTTATTGATGCATTTGGTTAATTTTTTGGATGTATGTGATGGTCAATTTAATAACCTTGGATCTTAAGCAACTTTTCTAGTAGTTTGAGGCTTCCTGGAATTATTGAGTGATTTGTTTGAAGGATTTTTTGAGGGACATGAAAGTATAATGGCAAACCAGAAGCGGAAACCCTAAACAGTCACTAGGAATTTTGCTATAGTTATATATATATATATAATGTTTGAGTAAAATTTTAGTTAGGAAAAATCTGATTTTTTTTATATATTATAAAGATTTATAAATATAATACGGAATTGCTAGTTTAACTGAATTTAGTCATTCCTAAGCATGAAAAAATGTATGTGTTCCACACAAAAAATAAATGCAGATGAATTGTTTGATTTTGCGACAGGTCTGCGAAGAAAAATAGTAGGCGCCGAAAACCTTAGCTTATCCAACACTGCTAGGCTAGGCCTAGCCTTACTTCGATTTAGGTTCTGTTATCACACATAAAAACGGCCGACATGATATTTTCCGTTGCTAGTATTGACACTTGTGAAATATAACATTTCATAGGGATTATTTTAAATCAGTTAAAAAAACTGATTCCGACCGAGATTTTGACACGTAAACAAACATGTCTCAGGCCTACTCGAACGACCGCTTGTGCGAGATGCGAAGTACAAAAACTAATCCCATTAGAGAGGGCACACTTTATTGACTGTATAAAGTATACATAAAAGAGAGAGTATTCCAGCAGATGCGATCTGCAATCTCTGAATTTGCCTAGTAACGAAGAATTCTTAGAGAAAATGGTAATAATTTATGAGATATAGTCTGTATTCCTCATTTTTTTTTTTATTTTGCGTAAAACTAAAATTTATGCCAATATTTTTTCATGATTTATAGTAATTAGAGTAATGCATATGCATCTTTTCTAAAAAAAAAATGGGGCTTTAAATACATCTATATATATATACATAACATATAATAGATAACTTTCTATATTTATGTCATTCAGTAACCATAGAAAGCCATAACGATTTTATGAAGACAATTTTTAGCCACTACACTAGTATAAATATAGGCCGCTTCTCAGTTTATTTAAACGTGTTCACAATCATGTACTAAACTGAATGCCTATGCAAATATATTTTTAGCACGCTAAATGTATATATATACTCACAGATTAATAAGCTGTGTTACAATCTGTACAGTATATTACTGTGATTTATCGCATATAAATTATGTAATACACTTTCATATAATAATTGACTACCTTTAAATTTGTATGCAGATAAACAGATAGACTAGTTAAGGTAAATGCTGCCCTCACAGTCCTTAACAATTTATAAATACAATTGAATCTGTTAAACAGTGAAATAATTTGTGCACTTAAATATCTTATAATTATAATTTTTATTAATAGAATTATCATATTTAAGTAAACCTCTCAAAATCTAAAAATATGATATAATAAATACAGTAAATATTATTATTAATAAAATTTTGTTAATTTTTATTTCTATAGCGTTTGTACTATATTTTAATTCTAATGATTTTCTTATACTTTTTTATTTTTCATTTAAGTATCATTATTTTATTATA
>NW_022738763.1:194662-198448 GCF_011630105.1 Anneissia japonica
CCACACAAAAAATAAATGCGGATGAATTTTTCATGTTTGATTTTGCGATAGGTCGTGAGAAGAAATATCGTAGGCGCCGAAAACATTAGCCTATCCAACACTGCTAGGCTAGGCCTAGCCGTACTTCGATTTAGGTTCTATTATCACACATAAAAACGGCCGACATGATATTTTCCGTTGCTAGTATTGACACTTGTGAAATATAACATTTCATATGAATTATTTTAAATCTGTTAAAAAAACTGATTCCGACCGAGATTTTGACACGTAAACAAACATATCTCAGGCCTACTCGAACGACCGCATTGTGCGAGATGCGAAGTACAAAAACTAATCCCATTAGAGAGGGCACAGTTTATTGACTGTATAAAGTATACATAAAAGTGAGAGTATTCCAGCGGATGTGGTCTACAATCTCTGAATTTGCCTAGTAACGAAGAATTCGTAGAGAAAATGGTAATAATTTATGAAATATAGTCTGTATTTCTCATTTTTTTTATTCTTCTGCGTAGAACTATAATTTATGCCAATATTTTTCCATGATTTATAGTAATTAGAGTAATGCATATGCATTTTTTCTTAAAAAATGGGGCTTTAAATACATCTATATATATATATACATAACATATAATAGATAACTTTCTATATTTATGTCATTCAGTAACCATAGAAAGCCATAACGATTTTATGAAGACAATTTTTAGCCACTACACTAGTATGAATATAGGCCGCTTCTCAGTTTGTTTAAACGTGTTCACAATCATGTACTATTTAAAACTGAATGCCTATGCAAATATATTTTTAGCACGCTAAATGTATATATATACTCACAGATTAATAAGCTGTGTTACAACGTGTGCAGTATATTACTGTGATTTATCGCATATAAATTATGTAATACACTTTCATATAATAATTGACTACCTTTAAATTTGTATGCAGATAAGCAGATAGACTAGTTAAGGTAAATGCTGCCCTCACAGTCCTTAACAATTTATAAATACAATTGAATCTGTTAAACAGTGAAATAATTTGTGCACTTAAATATCTTATAATTATAATTTTTATTAATAGAATTATCATATTTAAGTAAACCTCTCAAAATCTAAAAATATGATATAATAAATACAGTAAATATTATTATTAATAAAATTTTGTTAATTTTTATTTCTATAGCGTTTGTACTATATTTTAATTCTAATGATTTTCTTATACTTTTTTATTTTTCATTTAAGTATCATTATTTTATCATAATTGTGTTAACATTTAATATATTAATATATAGTGAAATAATTTGTGCATTTAATTAATGGGTCAAAGATTAGATTATTATATCTATGTAAACCTCTCAAACTCTGAAAATATGATATAATAAATACAGTAAATACTATTAATAAAAAATTTCATTTATAAAATGTTTGTATTATATTTTAATTTTAATTAAAGTATCATTATTTTATCATAATTATGTTATCATTTAATATTATATTAATATATAGTGAAATAATTTGTGCACTTAATGGGTCAAATACCTTATAATTATTATAATTTTTATTAATAAATTTATTTTATTTAAGTATACATCTCAAAATCTGAAAATATGATATAATACAGTAAATATTATTATTAGTAAATTGTGTTAAAGTTTATTTCTATAGTATTTGTATCATATTTTAATTATAATTATTTTCTTTACCCTAATATTTTAATTTAAGTATCATTATTGTATCATAATTATGTTATCATTTAATAATAATATCATCTTATATATATATATATAGCATTTGTGTTCCCTGGTCATTGGTTTCAGACTCAATCACACATAATGTGCAAATTCCTTGGGGGAATATTCCTAGTAATGCTCTAATTCTCTTCCCAATGACATTCTAGAGATCTTTCAGGAATCCATCCATGTATAAAGCAAGATAAACATAGATATTAAGTGTCTTTCCCCAGGATGCAGGGAATGTAACTCGGATCGGACCATTCAGATGAAAGTGCAAAGACAGCTACACCACGCCAGATGACATAGTATATAATAATGTAAACACACCTCTATGAATGGGAACATAGCATGTACACACAGTATGCTTCATGGCGGGACAGTCTGTTTTATAGTTCTATTCAGGTTAAACAGAGGTATTTGATAGCCCCGAATTAAGTTACAATGGTGGAGTTTGATTTAGCATTTGTGGTCAATTAATGAATTACAATATTTCAAAATACGTAATTGAATCCTTCACAGTGTCGTTTGCCTTTGCATCGATCCGGTCACACCTTGCGTACATCCAGATACACTAATTAGGTCTTGAAACCAAACGACTGTATATACAATCAATCCACTGATCAATATTACTGCTGTTCTTACAACTGATTTGTTCAGTGTGACTTCCATTGGAAGAGGTGGATAGATATTGCTGTATCATTTGGCTTTGTGGTTATGGTGCATGTGTTCCAAAGATGTCATGGTTCTAGGTCTAATAATGGAGAAGGTTTTTTTTCTGGAAAATAAGGAAAATAAAATCTCCCCCTCCATGACTTGGTTGTAGAATATTGATGGTCCCAAATGACAAGCTTTCCACATCCTGAGCTTCATAAAGATACTTGGTTTTAGAGCATCAAAATTATCAGTTCCACTCTCCCTTATTCTGTCTCATAAAAAGGCTTGGTAGGCCCCATATAAAAATTTATTAGTATCACCCTATCAAAGAATAAAAACTGATGAGGGAGGGAGTTTTTTTTTTTTTTACCGATGTTCACAAGTAAATCAATGGTTAAGGGACACATTATAAAAATCATAAGAGTGGAATCAATTTTTTACCGATGTTCACAAGTAAATCAATGGTTAAGGGACACATATATAAAAATTCATAAGAATGGCATCAACTGTATATTAAAAAAATATGTTTTTGTTGTACCAGTAAACATATTTGCAAGAAATCCTGAGCATTTCAAGTGAAAACAGATCGAAAAACGACCGTTTTGAAATAAAAATAATACGTTGATTAAAAAAAAAAAAAAATTAATAAAAATAAATCCGAATTTAGTCACAAATGATTATTTCTCTAGTTCACCAGTTCCTATGCCTCCGGTTTTGCTGCTTTATCGTATTTTGTTCAGATTTTGTTGTTTAACACTATATTTGTTAATATTGTGTATTCTTTTTGTATATTGCCCACATATATAGCATTTAGGTGAATCTATTACAACCATAACAATATATAAACACATTACATTAACAATATTATTATTTAAAAAATATTATAATATAAACAACTATAAATGATAAATATTTTTTATTCTGAAGCACAAAAAGTAATACGTAAATATATTAAATATGATACTATATACACCTCCTATAACCTATGAAATCAATGTACCAACAAACTATCAACATCATCTCCATCTTTAAAATCACAAATCCTCCAACATAAAAACATGAAATGTGGTTCCGCATGGATGATCACAGCGTAGCGATCATGCAGCTAATGACTTTGAAGGAAGATAGAGTATCTTCTGTACTAGTATATTGACTAAAAGAAGTAGTTAGCAGCGAATTTATTGAATATTCCACAGAGGGCATGAGAAAATATTCAAATGAAATCAATTTATAAAGAATGGCTGACAACAATGTTTGCGGACGACCCTGGACAAATTAAAATACTAGTAAAGAAATATATGTATATTGCAAAGAATAAATTGGTTGAACGTTTTGGAAATATCAGCAGAGTGCTCGATATATATTTATATTATAAACAAATAGATAAATAATAATAACAGCATAGG
>NW_022738763.1:199242-260948 GCF_011630105.1 Anneissia japonica
GCTTCATTGGGAAATTGCTGAGTCTTAATTTGTGGATTAGAGTGTTAATATGTTTATCAAATTCGGTATTGGTGGAGCAAATTCGTTTTATGCTGAGCGCCTGACTATATATTATGGATTTTTTTAGTTTTATAGGATGAGCGCTATTGAAGTTCAGATATCTGTGGTTGTCTGTGGGCTTGGTGTAAACTGTTGTTGTGACTTCATTCTCTTTTAAACCAACTGATACATCTAAAAATGGTATTTCTGAGTAAGAGTTTTCCGTGGTGAACTTGATGCTGTGATGTGAGTTATTTATGTGGGAGATGAATGAGTTGAGTGTGTCAGATCCATGTGGCCAAATAAAAAAGATGTCATCGATATAGCGGCCGTAAAATAGAGGTTGGAGGGGGTATTTGTAGATGTTTTTGTTTTCAAAATAGTCCATGAAAATGTTGGCGTACGAGGGGGCCATTTTAGTACCCATAGCTGTGCCTTTAACTTGGCGATAGTTAGAATTATTAAATTTAAAATGATTGTGGGTTAGAATAAAGTCGATTAGTGAAATGAGATCAGATGTGTAAGGTGTAGGATAAAATTCATTAAGAAAGAATTTGCAAGCATCTAGACCTTCATTATGGGGGATGTTAGTATAAAGGCCAGTGACATCCATGGTGACCAGTAGAGTGTTATCTGGCAAGTGTGTTATCTCTTGGAGTTTGCGAAGAAAGTGCGTGGTGTCTTGTATGAGACTTTTAATGTTCGGGAGTAGTGGGTTGAGGATACTGTCCATAAAACCCGAAATGTGTTCAGTAAGAGAATTAATACCCGAAATGATAGGTCTTCCTGGCGTGGTGATATGGAGGTATTTGGCAAGTGTGAAAATGTTGGCTGGGCTCAATTTGGCGGTATCAATTGTGTCTTGTAGGTTAGGTGTGGAATTAATTTTGTTAGTTATAAGTTTAGGTAATTTATGTATTTTCGGTATGGTGTAGAAAGTACCCGGTGTAGGATTGTCAGGGACGAGGTTGCTTACCTTAGGCTTGAGATCAGGATGTAATTGGCTAACTAAAGTCTTAAGTTCTTTTTTATATGAACAGGATGGGTCGGAGTTAAGCAGTTTGTAAAAAGATGAATCCGCAAGCTGGGACTCTGCTTCACTGATGTAGTCATCTCTGTTAATGATTATATATATATATACCTTTATTCGGCTCTTAGGGGGAAACTCTTTTGTCTATGATTTCGCCTTAACGTCGCTTAAGTTTCCCCTTAGCGACGCTACTTTCGCCTTAAGGTACTGTTTTTAACCCACTTCATTGTTTTAGTTTCCCCCAATGGATACTTCTAAGCGTGTATATACTGTCTCTTATACACATCTAGATGTGTATAAGAGACAGGTACACGATGTCTTTTGAAATCGCCCCAGGTTGTGAATTTTCCGCTTTAACAAAAATGCGCCATTTTTGCTCTATGTCTCTCTAATAATAACTTAATGTTAGTGTTAAATCGTAATACCTGCATTTATATTACACTGGTATCGACCGTGTCATTTATTATGTGTATATATATATATATATATATATATATATATACATTATTATAATAATTATTATCATTATTATACTATAATAATATTGTTCATGTAATATTGTTCATGTAATATTGTTCAATAAATAAATATATATGCTCTACTTTAGGTTAAAACAATTTATGAGTAAATTGATTTAGGTAGGTACGCGTGACCTTACCGCATCACTCCATCATCAATCATACTGAGTTAATGTTAAACTTGAAATATTGTTAATGTTCACCAGAGAAGTATGTATGATGGTATTTCATGTAATGTTCTATTGAATAAATAACCGCAAAAAATTAGATTTATGTATTGACTTGAAAAGTGTGGTAATTGAGGTACCACACTTTACCATTACATTACAGTACCATTTTTTTGAAAAAAAAAAAAAAAAAAAAAATTGGCAGCCGTTTCAGATTTTCAATTTGTTTAAAAATGAAATTTCAATGGTTGAGTGGATGTCGTGCCTATGGCAGTTGGCATTTTCAAATAGGCCTAAACATGTTTTGGCAGTTATTTTAGATTTTCAATTTTTTGTGGAATGTTTGAGTGATGTCGTGGTTCCCCCAAAGCAACCTGCAGTATCCGAAAGGGAAAACTTTCATCCATTTTAAGCAAAAAAAAGGTCATAAATCCTCCCTCACACTAGGCCTTTGTCGTTCGCCCACAGTGCCAGGCAACTTGTTTGCTACCTAATACATTCTGTTTATTTTTTAGATATATTCAGCATCAGGCCCTATTAAAAATATTATTAGTTTCACCCTTTGTAGGCTGCAAAAGTGATGAGGGAAGGAGGGTTTTTTTTAATTTTTGCTAAAGCCAAATATCACCTTTGGGTTGTTGGCTGGTGCATTGATATTCAAAGTAAATCATGATTGATATAATACAAACAATATCTACTATTTAATTAAAAAAATGAAAAAAAAAAATTTTTGTTCAAAAATATTTTTCTTTACCATAGAAGACATGCGCCCAAGGGTGATAAACTAATAATTTTTTTTTTTGGGCCATACTTTCCTCAATGGTTCTATGCAAATATATTAGCTGTAATTGTTCTTTCTCCTCAACTCACCAATCACCTTATTTTCATTACCAATTATTCTAGCTTTATCCACTCCACTCATCTATCCCTCTCAAATCCCTCTCCTTTCCAAGTGTATGCTTTATCTATCTAAATGGGCCACTCCAGAATGTTTCATTTCCAGACCAAAAAAATAAAAATTGTTTTAAAGATTATTAGTCAAACCGACTTGTATATAAAATGTATTTGTATAGACTCAAGGACAAAGTAATAGTTTTTTATATAGCTATTTACATTTTAGAATGATTTGGAATAAATCATGAAAGATAAATTCAAGGATAGTTTGATGCTCCATCAATCACATAAGATGTAGATGCAACCCGATAAAGATAACTACTATCTAAAACAATTCACAAAATCACTACCACATTTATTTCCTTGGTAACATATAATTTGATAATATATAAATAATAATAATATCAATTAACTAATAATCATCATGATTTGCAGTGGTGTGAGATTGGGGTGTGCAAAGGTAAAGTGTTAGGGAGGGGGTGGGGAACAATGATTAAGTGAGGGGAAACTAGCTTGCAAAATATGGTGATATGAGGTGATTTTCAACGACCCAAAAAAAAAAAAAAAAATTGTATTGGCCATGTTTTGGGAAAATCCAAAAAATGGGTAGGTCGGTATAAAGGAATATATATATATATATATATTTTAAATTTAACTGGTAATGTGTTTATGCCTAAAAAGTAGAAAAATACACAAAAATACAACAAAGACCATTTTAAATCTATATTGAAGAGCAAAACAATCGCATAACGCTGTCGCATCGCCTACCGTCACAAGATAAGCCTATTCTAGCCTTTTTAGC
Organism: Anneissia japonica; assembly: GCF_011630105.1. NCBI lineage: Eukaryota > Metazoa > Echinodermata > Crinoidea > Comatulida > Comatulidae > Anneissia > Anneissia japonica. The sequence goes on from NW_022738763.1 coordinate 202,693, forward strand.
TCATTAAAATTATACTTTTCGTTTTTGTACAAAAAAAATAAAACAAAGCAGACCATCAATTTTGAACATTTTGGGTTGGTTGGGAGTGGCCAACACAAATTTTTTTTTTTATTGGCCCAATTGAAAATCATGCATGAAATATTGCACAATCTAAATTTTTATCCACAACATCATCCCTATGAATAGATGCTCGTGGAACTTCACAATCTTAATAATAAATCGATACTTTGTGGTAGATTTTCTCCCTACTTTATGTTGAATTGTCGAACCTACTAATTTAATAAATTAGGCCTACAAATTTTATAATTTTTATGGAAGTACTGTAGTATTAAAATTAATTGCCCTCGCGTGACTCCTCAGAGCTTGGTAACATAATACAACAAAAAAAAGACATTAAAGACTAAAAAATGATCTCATAAAAATAACAGAAATTTCCCTAGAGTTCAGTTCTCCTACAGATTTTTAAAAAATATTGTGGTGTTATTAGTCTTTGGATACCGTAGATTCGTAATGTATTAATATTGGGAAATGTTGTTGCCTTTTGCTTCATTATTGGGCTTTTACCTGATATTGGCTTTTCCTATAACATAAAGCAATTCCCCCACTCCCCACCACTCTCAAATGCCCCGATTCCTCTCACTACCCTCACCCCATCCTGCACCTGTCTCTTATACACATCTAGATGTGTATAAGAGACAGCACTAGGCCTTTGTCGTTCGCCCACAGTGCCAGGCAACTTGTTTGCTACCTAATACCTGTCTCTTATACACATCTAGATGTGTATAAGAGACAGCATATTTTTTAAATTTAACTGGTAATGTGTTTATGCCTAAAAAGTAGAAAAATACACAAAAATACAACAAAGACCATTTTAAATCTATATTGAAGAGCAAAACGATTGCATAACGCTGTCGCATCGCCTACCGTCACAAGATAAGCCTATTCCAGCCTTTTTAGCTCATTAAAATAATACTTTTCGTTTTTGTACAAAAAAAATAAAACAAAGCAGACCATCAATTTTGAACATTTTGGGTTGGTTGGGAGTGGCCAACACAAATTTTTTTTTTTATTGGCCCCATTGAAAATCATGCATGAAATATTGCACAATCTAAATTTTTATCCACAACAACATCCCTATGAATAGATGCTCGTGGAACTTCACAATCTTAATAATAAATCGATACTTTGTGGTAGATTTTCTCCCTACTTTATGTTGAATTGTCAAACCTACTAATTTAATAAATTAGGCCTACAAATTTTATAATTTTTATGGAAGTACTGTAGTATTAAAATTAATTGCCCTCGCGTGACTCCTCAGAGCTTGGTAACATAATACAACAAAAAAAAGACATTAAAGACTAAAAAATGATCTCATAAAAATAACAGAAATTTCCCTAGAGTTCAGTTCTCCTACAGATTTTTAAAAAATATTGTGGTGTTATTAGTCTTTGGATACCGTAGATTCGTAATGTATTAATATTGGGAAATGTTGTTGCCTTTTGCTTCATTATTGGGCTTTTACCTGATATTGGCTTTTCCTATAACATAAAGCAATTCCCCCACTCCCCACCACTCTCAAATGCCCCGATTCCTCTCACTACCCTCACCCCATCCTGCACTTTGCAAATTAACATTAATGACAGCAACAATTCAGCGATACATAACATTTCACATTAATATCACAATACATAAATCACCTTTCATGGATTCCCATAGCAACAATAATGATCATTCCTCGTAACAAATGTCAAATATTAGGGGGAAAAAAGAAAAACAAGAATGAAAACAAACTGACACAGTGTTGTTATGAAACAGTATCTAAATATACAGACTGAGGCAATATTGCTCCAGGCTGTTTTGCTTAGATCCGCAAGTAGAATGGCTTGTTTGTTTATGCGAGAGTTTCACACACAGTTCATTCTAGCATGCGTGTCCATTAACAGGAAGAATCAATGTTATTTTTATATAGAACGTTTTCTTCTAGCTAGGCAAAATGTATCTGTGTGTTTCTAGGCAACAAGTGTCTACTTTTTTTATCTACATCCTGCACATCTTTTTTTTAAAATAATATTTATAGAGGGTGACCTAGTTAGTCCAAAGAGGTCAGGTGATAGTAGTCCAAATTAAATGATATAATTTGGTACAAGGAAAATAATAATAAATATGCATTTTTAAAGTGCTCTAAACAAAAAATCTCAGAGCGCTAGCTAACTGTGCATAGCTTAATTCTCAGAAAAAGGTGGCGTTTCAATTGCTTTTTGAAGGCATCATGAGATAAATAAATTTGATTTAATTTTGAATTTGTGGAGAAGACAAAAATTCAGTATTACAAAATCATCATCATTATCCTCTTTATCATCATAACCATCTTCAATATCACCATGCTCCTTATCACCATCATCATCATCCTCCTCCTCATCATCCTCCTTATCATCATCATCATCTTACTCCTCCTCTTCATCATTATCCTCCTGATCACCATCCTCCTTATCATCATCATTCTCCTCCTCCTCTTCCTCCTCCTCCTCATCATCCTCCTCCTCATCATCATCATCATCATCTTCCTCCTTACCATTATCATCATCATCATCATCATCATCATCTCCTCCTCCTTATCATCATCATCATTCTCCTCATCATCATCATCATTCTCCTCATCATCATCATCATACATTCCTCCATACCATTATCAGCATCATCATCATCACCATCCTCCTTATCATCACCATCATCATCATCATCTTCCTGCTTATCATTATCATCATCCTCCTCATCATCTTCCTCCTTATCATCATCATCTTCCTCTTCCTCATCATCATCATCCTCCTCATCATCATTATCCTCCTCATCATCATCATAATCTTCCTCCTTACCATTATCATCATCATCCTCCTTATCATCATCATCTTCCTTCTTAATATTATCCTCCTCCTCATCATATTCCTCCTTATCATCATCATTCTCATCATTACCATCTTCCTTATCATCACTATCATCATCATCCTCATCCCCATCATCATCCCCATCATCATCATCATCCTCATCCCCATCATCATCATCATCATCCTCATCATTCTCTCAGTCTGGATGTTTTGGCAAAACTCTTTGCTAAATGAAAAACCCAAGTTTTATTTTTATATTTTTTCAGCCCTCCTTTGACGATTTAAAAAAAAAAAAAAAAAAAAAAAAAGTATAAAAAAAGTCTTGCCGTATCATCATAATCAACCACAGGAGAATCCAATATGCATAAAAGAATAAATGCGGGCTCATAGCAAAATTCTGACACAAACAGGTGAGACAACTGTAATGTGTTTTATATTATATTCCATTTTAGATATCAGTGATATTTTACATTAATAATTTTACGTGACTTATCATGCAACAATGTTGTGTTATATATTTTTGTGTTTTATCTGCCGCTTTTTTGTTTCATTTTACATGTCTACTGAACGCATTTAAAAAATTATAGTATTGATTGTGGGAGTTTGCTAAAAGGGAAAATAAAGGAGCGATGTTTTTAGAATTTATTAGGAAACTAGTTTGTATCATTATTCTTTCTTAGAATGCTCAGCCATGATGAATATCGTGAGACCTGCTTTAGATGATAAGAGACGTATTGCCATAGGTTCTACAAGCTAGAACAAAGTGTTTGCATAGCCCCTAGGCATACACACTGTCTTAAAAAACATCAGACTAAATACAGATTTAGAAACGTACAAAAAATATTAGCAAAAATCTCACTTATCACTCATCTGATCGTCGCTATACTGTCTAGCTTTAGGTGGAACAAATAATCTAAATGTATACAAAATATTTTCAACGCTGGGGCAGACACATGGGGCAGGGGAATACACATGGGGCGGGGGCATTGGTGCAGATATATTGTATTAAGAAAAATAATTGTTTTTTGGAATGTTTAATATGAATTACCAGTAAGATTGTTAAGGTATGAGAGTGCAATTTCTGGGCACCTAGAGGTTCATATTCTCAAAATGTTCTACCCTCAGCCCCCAACCATGGTGGGGCAGAGGTGGTGACTCTCACACACCCCCTACTGCCAAATCCTGCATCCGCCCCCAGCAACGTGACAAGCGTATGTAAGGAACGCAATGGCCAATGTGCTAAAGTATATTCACATACGAATGAAAAATTGAAAGCGCATTTTTGCCATGCACACGTCTATGGTTAAGTGTAGTTGCAGCTGTGTTAATATGAACAAATATTGATAACAGTTAATAATGAGGCAGCACTCTGAGACTAATCTTAAAGATGTAGTAATTTTATTAGACACACGCTTTCGCTGAAGTCAATACCATCTTCATCTTTTGTGTGATTAAACTTTCAGTGATGCAGCGCTGGTAACACAAATGGATCACAAGTAAAAAGATTAAAAGAAAAGCAAAATGAAAACAGAAATTGAACTAAAAACAAAACTAAGGAGTTAAAGAAAAACAATATGTACATAAATTAAAAAAAAAACTACTATATCAAAAACTACATTACTTAAAACTAAATTTTAACCAAAATTGAAAAGGAAAAGACAAAAAGAATATCTGTTAAACTTTAATAAAATATTTTGTCTAGAAGAGAGTAACTAAATAATGTTAAATTATATCGTTTAAATGATTTTTAAAAGACTGTATCGACAGTTCATTAAATATCCTTTTAATTTCATTTGGAAGGTAAATTATTTTATTTCACAATTCATATTTACAGTAATTATTTTATTTTCACAATATCTATAGTGAGTCAAACTCATCATCATCATCAACTTTCAAGATATAATGTGAGTCAACTCCTCATTATCATCATCATCATCAACTTTCGAGTCTGTTTTCCCGCTGGCTCTATAGTTAGCTGTAAGGTGGGTGTATCACACGAGACCATGTTAAACATCTGGATTGAGGTTTACAGTAATATATAAAACAATAAACAATTAGTAGAGCTCTGCATAGTACGCTATAGGAAAATTATTATACGAAGGTTAGATTTAATGCTTGAAAAAATTTCCTGAGGGCCTTCAAGGTACTTGCTTGAAAATTTTTTTGAATGTATTACATTATTTTTGAATGTATTACATGTAACCTAAGTGCACGATGTCTCCGCGGTGACAAAAATATGAGGAATTTTTTTTGCACACAAACCTAAAAAAAATCAAGCCAAGCGTCTACTAATTGAAAAATTAGTGGATGGTGGGGAATAGGAAAATAACATTGGGAGTTACAGTGATGACGTCACGATTGACTTATAATATTTTTTAGCAGATTACTGACTAAATAATAAATACATACATAAAAATACTACCTTATCCGCCTCAATATAAATAGGCCTATTAAGTATCATCCATATAACGTTCTCACTGCATGGAGGCGTAGTCGTTGATCCATGGTACGTTATGTAATCTTTTGTTATTGGTAGCAGTTCTTTGACATTCATTCGATTTAGAGGTGTTTTTGTATCTAAAAAAGAAAACAAACAATAATAATTATATATTCTCCTGCATTGTTGTACTGTAGTCAAACTTGCCAAATTCAATTGTGTATACGGTAAGTTGTAAGTTGGTCAATAAATTATTTTCCATGCTACCTACTTTAAATTATAAATATTTACTACAACTTGATAAATCCAAGTCAAATAACAATTGGTCTTTATTCTGTAATTCAAATTCAACTTTTGAGATACAAACAAGTTTCCACTAATTTACAAACTACAAAAATCATTGAGGACTAGTTTAAGGTAATAATGCAATGAAAAAAAAATACATTTACTTTTAAATTGGCAAGGAATGCTTTTTTTTTTTTTAGAATTTCCAATGGATAAATTATCAAAAACAAAATATAAACATATGCCTGGTTGTAAAAAAAACCCAAGAATATTTAGTATTAAATGAATAAACAAAAGTTTGTAATAAATATCTTGTAGAAAAGATTGAGATACAAACAAGTTTCCACTAATTTACAAACTACAAAAATCATTGAGGACAAGTTTAAGGTAATAATGCAATGAAAAAAAATATATTTACTTTTAAATTGGCAAGGAATGCTTTTTTTTATAGAATTTCCAATTGGATGAATTTATCAAAAACAAAATATAAACATACGCCTGGTTGTAAAAAAAACCCAAGAATATTTAGTATTAAATGAATAAACAAAAGTTTGTAATAAATATCTTATATACATACACACACACACACACACACATATTTTTGTTAGTTTTATACATATTCCTTGATGTATTAATAATTTTAATTTTTGTGTAATTAATATAAAAATGTATATTGGATAATAATGAAGTATATATTTTATTAAATAATTATAAATATTAACAATTGGCACCTTCCTTAACCTTGGTGTCTTTTTTTAGTATGGTACAAGTAGGTAGGTAGGTAGGTAGGTAGTATGTTTTTAGCTTTTGTTGCATTTTTGTTTGTTTTATACCTAATGAAAATAAATAAATAAATAAGTCTGTCTATAAAAAAGGGAAACTCTATGTGGTAGTTTATGCATAAAGATTCACTTTTATATTATTTCACTTTTGTATCTTTGTTTATTTGTGGGAAGGAAAAAAATAGCGCTTTGGTATTAAATGAATAATGAAAGGCGTATCTAGCTGTCTTCCTAAACCAAATATACAATAAGTAAGTAAGAATAATTATATTTGGTGTTAAATGTCAAGCAATCCGTTAATTGAGAAACATTGTCTTCCCTGATAAGTTACAACCTAGATACGCACATCACATTTTAAAACGCAATAATTTAGCATTATATAGCTTCGTATAATGGTATGTCCCATGGTGCATATTGTATACACAGTACTGTAGCTTTAGACATCTTATTATAACAGAAGTCAAGATTTATTATAGAAATACGATTATGCAAATGTGTATATTATTGCCATAGCGATGAGCTTTGAGAAATTGCATATTTTCCTCAAAGTGATGTAAAGACAGTAATTTGTAATCTAGATATATTTAATTCATTTTGTATTTTTTTAGTACAGTTAGAGATTCTTTTTTTTCCCCACAAGACATCAATAAGAGTGTAAGACTGTGATTATTCCTGCAAACCACATACTTTATGGCCACGTAGAATGTACTACAGTAGAGGGAAATTCATTAGAAAATCACAGCTCAGTTGGCTCTGGTGGTAGCCACTGAGCATGCGCTGAACCCAGATGTCCAAAGTCTCCCTGAAGTCGTGGGAGTCTCCTGTAAATCGGGACGGCCTCCCACACCCCCATAAGCAACAAAAATCCCCGGAAAATAACTTATCTCCTGCAAATTCATTCAATATTTGTATGTTTTTTTTTTAGTATTTTTATTATCAATTGTCTCACGGAGGTCATTGCCGATCCGTATCACCATGTGCGGCAAAATATAATTAAATACGTTAAGAACGTTCATTTAACCAAATCTCCTGGAAGGGATTCCTTCCTACTTGGGACTCCTGTGAACCACGGAAGTAAACTTGGTTTCTGATTTAGTTCCATCACTGCTCTCCTTTTGCTTCATGCAAGTACTTTATAAAAAAAAAAGTGCACGGTCTTTTAGAAGTGATGTTAAAGTTGTTGGTTCCCATGTGCAATACGGCCCATTAACGTGCATGTTAAGGCCAACTCAGACAGCATCATACAACGCAGCCCGACGCGATTCATCGTCGGGGACAGTCTTGAGCCGTCGTGAGAAATATTAAACATGTTCTATGACGCGTCTGCCTTTCACTCACATAGACCCGACGCGACAACAAATTGCGTCAAGCTGCGTCGTACGACGCTGTCTGAGTTGGCCTTAACCCTCTAGATACCGTCTTCGACTGTAGTCGAAATTGACCTCAAACCGAGAATTCCCATTTTCGACTGCAATCGAAATTTCGTGACTAAAAAATAGGTTGTTTTCAAATCGCTATTCTGTTTTTATTTTAGCTCCAATACGTCAGAGATTTTGAACACGCATGCGTAAAGCTTTTGTCTTTCGAAATCTGTGAAGAACTCACATGCGCTTATATAAAAATGTTTATAAATATCAATTTGAAATCGTTATTAATTTCAAAATTTTTTCGAAATGGCCGCACAAGATGTGTACACAGCTGAGCAAGCGATTGACCTGATTTTTGATTCAGACAGCGATGAAGGTGAATTTTTAGATGTGCGAGACTTAGACGTGCCTGTTAGCGATAATGACTGTGGGGCTTCAAGCAGTTCTGACGGCGGAGATGTTCTTGATGAAGATGAACCTAGGCCTAGAAATGTGAGGGTAGTCGACGCTTTTGAATGGAAAGATCGCGCTTATAGTTATGGATGGTTGGGTAAATAATTTATATAACTGTGTGGAATAGGAATGTTTTATATTTGTTTTTATTTTTTTTTGGCTATAATTTATTTTTTTTCGGTTTTTGCTGACGATTTATATGTAGCATTTTTCTGTCATTTCTATTATATTATATATATATTATATTATATAATATTATGAAAAAAAATTCCCAAAAATATAAATTATACATCAAATGAAAGCTTATTCTATAAGCTTTCTTTGTTTTTGAAACATTTTTCTGTATAATTTACAGAAAGTTCCCAAAAATCCGCCAGAACGACGTATATTCCCAAAAATCCACCAGAACGACATATACTCAAAAAACGCAAAAAACCTTGTTACACTGCAAAAGAATCCGGTATTCAAGGGTTTGCACTACAAAAGAATCCGGTATCCAGAGGGTTAAAAGAACACAGCACACTCTTCAGAGAATACGTACAGTATGCTTGCATGGTGTCCATATCCCCATCAGAGGCCCACAAGAAACAAGTCTTCATTCATTCATACTTTCATTCATTGATGACTATAATATATATTTGGAATTTTACATCAGTAGCACACTTTAAAAAAAGTAAAGGTGTATCCAAAACACAAAACTGATTACAAGATACGTAAAATTATAAGAACAACTAAAACTTAAAACCAACTCAAAACAGCTTAAATTAATCCATCCCTCCCTCCTCCTTTACTAAAAATCAAATGTTATCCCACTTTCCACAGATAAATTAGAACTAAACTTTATCGCTTCTTCCATCCCAAACAATGCAAACATTTACCCCTTCCCCTTAAAACAGTAATGCACAAAAGAAAAATGAAAAAAAAAAAAAAAAAAAGATTTTATTTATTCATTTATTCATTTACTACATTCATACATTTATTAATTCATTCAATAATTTATTTAATCATTATTACTTATAACTATGATAGTGTGGATTTGAGTTATTTTATTATTATTCGTTCATTGCATTCATTCACTATACATTAATTATTTCATTAATTCATTCATTCAATAATTACCTATAATTATGATAGTGTGGATTTTGATGGAAAGTAATTTTATTTATCGCAGTAGGCTATATTGAATAATTTGATGTAATTTACACCTGAAGACCAATACCGATACAAAGCTCAATTGATTTCTTAACACGTACGTATGACAATCACCGAAAATCAATGCGTATACATTCATTATGTAATTGATAGAAAAGATGCAATTTCGATATGACAATCACTCAACTTCGTACACAATCAGGGGTGCTATTGTTTAACGACCGTAACTGATTCCTCCTTTATTTTGTCGTTTGTTTCGATAGAAACCTTAGAAACTTGGCATGACAAGCAATATGATTTTATATCAAGTCTAAAAATAATTTTAGAAATGGCAAGAAGAAAGACAATAAGTGCTCACTGTTATTCATGTTACATGTTATTGTTTGCAATTCATTAATAATGTATATTGATAGCACTAAGTGAAATTGATTTTACTGTAGCTTTATCTTGTCCCTAGAAGTGATACATGCATTCTCGCTGATTGACCAGGGTAAAAAAAAAAAAAAAAACGTGTTTAGTGTTAAAAAGGTGTGCGACGAGATGAAATACAGCAAACCCTATATACCATACACTTTGCTAATCATAATTCAACCGCCACTTTCTACATTTCATAGCCTTGTGTGCTGATTTGTACCAGTCTAATTTTAATTCTTTTCCGCAAATCTCACGCATTTAACAAAAACACAAATGACAGATTTGTTACAGAAACTCCATCTGGAAAAACCTTGGGCTTAATACGTAAACATAAAAATAGCATTTCCCTGCTTAATAACACCATATAAAACTAAACATACACACTGAACGCGATCCTACCGTAGAATGACCACATTCCCCTAATTAATCTGCATACGACAAAACCACGTATGCACCTGTCGCGTACTAACAGCCATACCACTTCACTATTTTGTGCTATACATTGTACCACACGAAAATTCCAATATCTAGCACAGGGTTTTAACTAACCAAATGTACCCTATACAGTCCTTAACTGAAGTATAATCAAACAAAGGCATGCAATACAAAATTTATACTACAGTAGAAGTCAATAGGCAAAACAAAGACTTTTAAATATACATTGGATTAGATTGGATTTATTTGGTTTAAACACCAAGGATAACCCACAAAAGTTTGAAATAGACTTCTTTCCAGTGGGGTCCTTCTGGTAGATTCCATAGATTATTCTGCCCTAAGTTGGCGGCAGTCTGTGCTGTTTTTTTTTGTCCGCTGTCATTTCTTACAGTGACTGAGGGTTTATTTTTCTAGAAGCCAGGCTGTAGTCAGTGTCCTGATCATAGTATAGGTACCATTTGAAGCTGGTTTCCTGTTTTGATGTATTCAGCAATGAAGTATGTGTTCTATAGGCTTCCTTTCAGTGACTAGGGTATTGCAAATAGTTCTGAGACAGAGCGTTATATAAATACCAACATATACGATCTTGATTGACTCCTCATGTTCGAGTATGTCAAAGCTGAATGCCTATAGGTTCTGGTGGGCCATTTCATGGCTGAAAAGGCCGATCCTAGATCGGCAGGGTCGTCCACATGTTGGACAAGTTAGAGTTAGGTTGGACAGGTTAGAGGTTACATATACGGTAGGCCTAATTTCATTATCTTTGAACCATTTACTCAAAACATTAAAAAGATTGTAGCAAATTCCAGGTAATGGCTTTATCAAGTGCATGCAGGATATACCAAAGAAACAAGAAAGATTAAAAGTGTAAAAAAAAAAAATATGATTTAAAAAAAAAACCCAATCATTAATAAAATATAAATTACAAGTACTGGCAATTCACCCACTCAGACGAGTGTCTGGCGTTGCGAATAGCATAGCTACCGTGGTCAATGCCAGCTTACTATTCAATAGAAATAACAATAATATAATATTAAGATAACAAGAACTCATTGCTAAGTTTACTAAACCCACTGTTATGAGTAAAATAAACTCCCTATTAATTTATTGTATTTACTTAACCCTTTCCTTAATAACTACATAAGACATTCAATATCTATGAACAAATCACTTGCAAGTTGACCAATCGAAAGTAGCTTTAAAAAAAAAAACCATTCTAATACATATATTTTTCTATTTTAATTAGTTCTCTCGCTGAGTATATAATAATTATAATCTATCATTTGTTCATCAGAGAATAAACCCACTTGATATTATTATCCCTCATTGCCATCATGTAATCCATTATTCAGAACGCAGTTGGAAAAATGACAAAAGTGCGTGGGTGAGAATTGAAAATGGATTATAGAAATAAACTTATGGATACTGTAATACATAAAATGTCATGATAAAACACAAATTGATTATAACAATATAGGCTTGTATCAGTAGTAGGTGGATATAGTAATAATAAATAAAAGGAGGCCTTACATTGGTAATAGAATGTAGTAAAGAATGATCTGGAAACATTCAAGGGATAACATGCAGTATGAATGGATTCAAGGGGGCTTAGCCAAACTAATAGGCCTCCCCTAAGTTTTTGAAAATTAAAATAAAATAAGTTAAAAAAAAAGAATTAAAAAAAAGTCTGAGAGTGCCATAAAAGTTTGTACCTCAGCCCCCAACCATGATAAGGCTAAGGTTGGTCTGGACCCCCTGTAGTAAATCCTTCCTTGGGGGAGGGGGGCTCTATAATTTTTGAATATGCCACTGTGCAGAGGCACATTCAACCCTGGGTTTACCTGTCAAAAGTTCTTATACTGATCAGATTCTCATGACATTTTCTTGTTCATCAAAGGATGGATGAGCTCCTCAGAGTCAACGGCTAACCATGCTTAGTTTAAGGAGTAGGATTAGCACGTCTTTAGGGTTGGATTAAGTTTTTGTTTTCATGTTTATGTTAAGCCAGCTAATCGGTAGTGCCGGAAATTTGCCGACAAGGAGGGCTGACATTGTCCGACGGAGTGGTCGACTAGAGCCTCGGTCGACGACCCAAGATAAAAAATCCCTGGTAGTGTTTAAAGGGGAAGTTTTTATGGTATGGTCCAAATTGTGTACACTATAATATTAGGGATTAGCAATCAAAATAACGTTATTTGGATAGAAACATTTTTTTTGTGTTGATCTGACGACCTAGTTGTGGCGTCGGACGACAAAGGGGTCCAGGCCTGTCCGAAGGGAGGGCAAATCCCCTCCTGCCCCACCACTGTGTTAAGCATATAATATGCGCTCTGTAAGTCGAGCATTATTATTATTCCCCTGTGAAAATCTTAAAGCAACAAATTCATGCTCAGGTAAATAAAAAATTACCTCATATCACCAGCTAATGCCTCCTCACTTGATCATCGAGCCCCCCCCCCAATATACCTCTGCACTCCCTTCAGTCCCCCAATTTCACGACTCAAGAGATATGCAACTGAATGAATATTATTAGTCCAAATTTTCAAAATGCAGGTCTCCTTCTAATTAAAGACCCTCCAATTAAAGAAAGCTATAAATGCATTGTTGTTGCCAGAAATTAAATGTTTGTCTCACTGTATAGGAGTTTTGTATTACTCATGTATTACTCATGTAATTTAAATTATTTATATTGCATTCATCGAGCCGATACTATTTCATTACATGTTTAATCTGTATCTATATCTGTATCTGTATCTAAAGACCACTTTACTATGGTCCCAAATTAACAAATGTCTTTTATCATTATTATTCTAATTAGAGACCAAAGCTGTCAAAAGTGGTCTTTAAATGGAGGGAGACCTGTATACAGCAATGCATATTGTACTTTCAACTTTTCTTCCATAGTTTATCAGCTACTGTACTGTATTTGACTTTGTTTGATAATGTTAGTAGCCATTGGCCATTTAAAAATACGGTCAATAGATACAGGCAGCATTTACATAGATGATACAGTATGTAAACATTTATTTGTAGACACAAGCTTTCGTGCACTCAGTGTACTTTTTCAGATCACTGACCCCGAAGAAGTGTACTGCATGTACGAGAGCTTTGCCTGTCTCAATTAATATTCCAATTTGGTTTCTAAAGTGCTACCTGTTCTGATTACTTTAGTATAATAAGCACTACAGTATCCTTAAACACACAAATGTAACGTAACCTTAAACTTGAAATTTAGGATAAAAACGTGAGAGGGATTGATTCGTTGGAAAACGAAACATCACAAACTTTCATCTTCAGTTTGTTAATACGGGGCTTGCCATCCCACAACCAGCATACTCTCACTAATTGTTATAAACTTATTAATTAGCATTTAAAAATGTGATACACTAATATTGTATACTTTATTACAGCCCCTATAATACTTTTACTCATAACTTTGGCAATATTATGTTGATTCCAGTAAATAACCCATCACTTTAAAGCTTACAATGTGAAGAATAAGAAGATACTAAAAGGTCAATTTTAGACAAAAAAATAAAAGTTTTTCTTTATTTATATTATGCCCGCCACTGCCTTGAAATCTCCAAAAATAAGATCATATATTTCTTCCTAATTATATAAATTTAAAGTATTAAACCATCCCATTACCACAGTTTACATTCAACAATAAATTTTATTTATATTTTCTCCTCCGTCTGGATGTTTTTGGCAAACCGCTTGCTAATTAAGATAATAAAATTTTATTTTTATTTTTCTTCCGCCCTCATCCAACGATCCTTAAAAAAATAAGTTCTCGAAACTAGGTATAAAAAATGTCTTGCCTTAACACAGAAGAATATATGAGGTTTGCCGTCCCAAAACCAGCTATATAACCTTTGTTATATAGCTGTTAGTTGTTAGCTTTAATTTAAATCGAACTTTAGATTTAAAAAGAATATTTTCTTCATCAATTAAGAAATGCATATTAATTCTGTTTCCATATTCTGTGCATAGACCTTTTAACTAAATTGGCTGGTAATAACTTTTAGGACGGTCTTAATTTAGCGAACTAAATTAAGTCTTTAATTAAGAAAAATTTAATGTTTTTAATGGAATTTGCAAGGATCTTTACCTAAATCTGACAGCATACAGTAAGTATACTTGCATAAAACTTGCGAACCAAAATGACAAATGAGCTTCAAATTTTTCAGATATTGAAAAAATCAAATGTTTTCAATTGAAGCTTGATCGCTCATAGATGAATTTACATGCATGCACAACTAGGCGTAGAACAACGCAAACGAAAATGAGTTGCGACCGTCATTAACTCTGATTTTTACTGTGAATAGCTTAGTGATGCGATAAGGATCAGTCAGTAGACAGTAGAACATAAATAATCGCGCATAAATCACATAAGAATGACGACCGTTATTGTATATATACATCATACTGCGCATTATTCAATATGTCGCGATAAATAAAAACTGATGCTCCGGGCTGACACTGTATGTATGTCTGATGTGGCTGGATTTTGAAGATAAAGCGTCTATACTGAAATCTGGGAATAACAAGCTTCACAACTTTAGAAAGTTAAATTAACAGATTGAATAGCTCATTTTAAAAAGGATAAAATAAGTTATTGACTTCCAATAAAACACAGATCGTAACAATTTAATTAGTGTTGATTTACTGACGTTTTACTATGGCAATCCTTAAATTAATTACTAGATTTAAGGGCTTATGTAAAAAGGAATTGTACTGGATATAAAAAAGCAGTTTAATTTACTTACAGTGAAACTGGAATAATATTGTAATCAAACCAGAAATCCCCCTCCTAATGCTTAGTGAACATAGTTAATATTAAATATATTTAAAATGAAATTAGTTTAAGTTTACATTAATATTTTATTATACATTTAATATTTTATTATAAAAGGTGTACATTAAGATAAATATGATTAATAGATGATATTAAAAGAAGGCTAACTTTGTAAATGAATTCTTTATAATCATTTGATGTGACTACAATTAAGTGTAAATTTTTGTTTTGTTAAATTGATAACCTTGTCTACATTCATTGTTTCTGGCTTGTACAGTATTCTTGTACAATTGCGCATAATTTAGATATTTCTTTAATACAACTTTATTGCATCTATAAATTAAAACAAATTACATCATAAAACAGAAAAAAGACAATAAACAAACAAAAAAGAGACAAGCACATTTGTAGTTTTTCTTGGTGACGTTAATGTATTTTTTCAGATACTGTTCATGTGTTAACAGTAACCTATGTTGAAATGACTATTTGCAAGCAAAAGCCGTCAGTTGAACATAGGCTACTATTTATGTGTTAACCATAACCTATGTTGAACTGACGGCTTTTGCTTGCAAATAGTCTCAGAAATTCCACTGTGCTAACATTTGATCAATTACATACAGCTCAGTGGCATTTTACAAGGCTCCGCCGCCTGCCCGGAGCATCGCCACCGCAGCTTCCTCTGCTAATTCCCACCCGTTATAATCACCATTATATACGATTCAACTTTCTTCCCTATTTCCCCCAGTAGTAATTACAATGTACTTTCGGTTGACAGCGATAATGATATATTACATTGTTTCTTCAAGAGGTGTTCTACAGTATTATTATAAATAAATCAATCAAAATGAAAAACAATCAATGGGATGGAAGTAAATAATGAAATATTATATCCTAATAAATATTAGTTTCAATCTTAGTATTTTTTGGCTGGCAATGTTTGTTGTTTTTTTCCGATGTGTTAACTTAAAGGAACGATTTAAAGGGTCTTTGGGTTTAAGGTCCAAGTATCAATCTTGCTCAGTCAGTTGCAAAGACCATGGCAATATTTTGGGAAGGGTAAGCTCTATAACAACCTGTTTGCTATAATTAGGTCGTGTTCCATTTATACATGATCACCCGATTAATTAGCCTAAATCGTTTAGGAGAAGATCAATCGTTCCCATTAGGTAAATTTATAACCCTTAGGAAAAGCTAAAATCGAAATAAGTAGATACATCATTCCATTTAATAAACTAGACTACTTTAATTTCTAAATAACTTCCTATGTCCTAGGGTCATGATATGAGAGAGCGGGTATGAGTGGGCATGCAAATATGGACCAACTGGTGGGGGTTGAGGGGTAGAGGCAGCTGGATCACAATTTGGTATCAAAGGCATTGTAGGGGTTCTGATAGATTAGTTGTTAAAATGATTTAAGATTTTCGTGAATTTTATTACAGAAAATAACAAGTTTTATATTCAGTATATACAGTAGTTGACTGTCCTAAAAAATGTAGGGTGTATATACACCCACTGCACCCCCTCCTCATGGATATGTGCCTGAAATAGTGACCCATTTCTTGATATGATGACCCATCAATAGCTGTACTTGGTAGTTAGGATAATTGCCTTTTTAATTCTAGCAAGTATATATATCTATCTGTATTTAAAAAAGCATATTTAAAGTACAATACAAACCAATCTGGCCGACACAGTACATCAAAAGAGCAACAAATTTTAGGTCACACTTCCAAGTTTGTTATTTAAAAGTACAATTTAATTTTTTCCTACTCTATAATAGATTAACATTCTCAACTAAGCTTATTGATAGTTTATCCAGCTTTTACTATATAATATCTTTTTAAAGTACATACACCCTAAACCTGCTCCATATCAACAGAAGAGGGTAAGGTATCTGGGTCATCCTTCTAAGTTTGTGATTTAAAAGTACAATTTAATTTCATCTTTCCATTACTATATAGATTATAACATGAATTATATCATTTATTATTTATTAATATATTCATTCATGTAAATAATAATACATTCATTCATGTGATTCAGTATGATTAATTTTTTTCTAAAGTATGTGTTAATAATTGAATTACATTTTTATTCGTTTCTATTCTGGAGAAAGTGTTTTTTTTTTTTTGTGTGTATTATCACTAACCTACCTATATAGTTCAGTCTTCTTTCTAATATATAATGCTTATGTGTACATAGTAGAGGTTGTTGTCCAGTACAATACAAAATGGAATATACGTGTCTGGTTTACATTTACATAATTTCAACAAATCTTTTCATACTAATATTAATCTCTCAGGCAATGCCCTGTAGTCACTGATTGTCTTAAGCTCTTAGTCGAACAAGTTTTACATGACAATAAAGGCATGATGATGCTATAACACACTAATGGGAAGATCAGGTATTGTCACATAAAACTTGATATAGACAGATAACAGGGATGTATCCAGGATTTTTTCTGGGTGGGTCATGATCATAATTTTTTGGACCTTTTTCACAATGAAATAACAGCAAGATGTAATTAAAATGTCAATTCTTGAAGTGGGATGGCTGGCTCAGTTTCAGATTGCTGGAATTGAGATAGATTATGTCACGCAATTGGCAAGGTCTTTGGACTCATTGCTGGTACCATGGAGGTATCTATTTTTATACCTCCATTCTGGTACCTCATCAATGCTTTTTTATTTATGTCATTGTGAAAAGGCCCTAGAAAAAAATGTCATAAAAAAATGTGGACCTTTGAAAATTTTGGATGGGTCGTGCGACCTTCCCGATTCCCCTCTTGCATACACCCATGGAGAATAAAGCCCATAGTCCTGATGTACCTATATAAAGTATGGTCATGATATGCCTATATATGGTCATGATATGATGTCATCATGACCATATTTAGGCATGTCACATCAAACTGACAGTGTGGACAGAATTTACATTGTTTAACTTTGTTATATCTGCTCATTATTAAAAAGGAACAAAAAATGTGATATTTTCGATTATTTTTTATAGTGACTATGTTAACACTGCTCAAAAGTTCCAAGATGTCTTAAAATTCACAAATGCAAGAGTCATATAAAATATAATTGTTGTGTTAACACTGCATATTTGTATTGTGCAAATATGCCAATGATTCAAACTCCTGCTTTAGAGACCAAATCGCAACCACTGAATAACTTTACAGAATTTGATTGTGTGGATTAATAACTTTAGGACTACATAGATGATTGTAAGAATAGAAATATAAGTAAAAGACAGAATAAATCCTTATCATTATAAAAACTACTTTATAGTCTAAGTTTTAAAAAAAAAGCAGTTTCTCGTATGTATGAGGGCAATTTTTCTTTTTATTTTATTTTTATTTTTTATTTATTTCTTTAAAACCACAACCAACAGCAAAATAAATTCGCCAATAAATGGAGGGTTATTAAACAAGAATGCAAATACAAAAAAATACAAAACAACAAATTGAAAACAGGAAGAAACATCAAGGAAAAAAAGATCATAAAATGATCAATTACAATACACTTAAAACTTTATGCCTAAACTGATTAAACGAATATGAAAATATATCAAGATTATTATCTTGAACTAAAAGGGATTTATATAATTTACTTAATCTACAAAATAAACCATTTTGGATGGCATTAACCCTCCCAAAAGGAACATAAAATGTGGGTTTACTTCTTAACGTACGAGATGGGACATTAATAAAGAAACTTGAAATAAGATTACAATCAAGATTACTATGAATGATATCATAAAGAAACTTAAGATCAAGAAACTCCCTACGAAATTTAGGAGATAAACATTTTCTGAAATTCACAGACTCAGTCTGGTTGTATGAAACAAAACGCATAAAACGATGGTGAAACCTTTCAATACGATTATTAGTAATACAATTCTATTAGTTCAGTTCATGGCATGAACTGAACTAATAGAATTATAAATAACTGAACCAAAATCAAGAGAAGGATGAATTAGTGTTTGAGGATGAAGATCTTTACAGTTTCTCCACATAAGCCCAACATGCGATTTTACTCCGAGATGGCAAGTACTGTTTTAGGGAGCTTTTGATTTGTTCAATGAAGCGATGCTAGAACGGAATCACCCATGTGTGACCGTCCTGCCGGGTGTCCTACGTTCTCCGCATATGTATTTGCAAAATTGCATCCTACAATCCATGCGATAAGGAGAATGTTCTCGCATGCGCAGATGACTTTTAGTAACGTCCTACCGTCATTGTGCAATCGTGTTCTCCCTATTATTAAAAATGACAGCAAGGATTAACACAGGAGACTGAATGAATCTACTTGATCTAGAATAGAGTGATCCCTGTCTAGAACTTAATGACAACAATTGATACTTATTCGTGGAGTGGGTGATAATACAGCGGCATGATTCTCTTAGTCCAATCCAAACTATCAATTCTGATGTGACAAATAAATGTGATATGCCCATCACCCGTCCATATTTGGGCACATCACACAAATTTGTGATAATACAGCGGCATGATTCTCATAACTTAAGTCCTGTCCACACTATGAATACTGATGTGACAAATAAATGTGATATGCCATTTATCATGTCCATTTTTGGGCACATTGCACAAATTTGTGATAATACAGGAGCATGATTCTCATAACTTAAGTCCTGTCCACACTATGAATTCTGATGTGACAAATAAATGTAATATGCCATTTATCATGTCCATATTTGGGCACATCACACACATTTCTCACATAAAATTTTATGTGGACAGAGCCAAGACAAAAAATATTCAATCTAAACTCCCAACTCACAAGCATAAGCAAATAATACTGGCTCTAAATGTTGGCCTGTAGCCAGGATTGGGAATGAGGATTTGGGTGTAGGGTCTTGGGCCTGTACGACACGGTATGACCTGGGCTGAATCAAGCCTTGGGCGAAGTTTAGTGCAATTTTTAGGATACAAATTTGATTTGATTTGATATAGTAAAATGATTTTAAACGAAGTGTAACTTAAATAAAAGGTGACGGTATAAGAAAAGGAGTACAAAAAATGAGGGGTTTACTGAAAAAAAATTAACAACACCTCAGACAATGAGCTTGCGCACTACAAATAATTATTATCATACGATGAAATGGCACCACCGTATGTAAATGTGATGCAAACCAAACAGGACGTCGTCAAAACCAGGACACGCATACACGCATTCTACTTAAACATCTTAATCTGAATGTTATGAAATCGCGTCAAATAAACATCGTCAATCTCGCAGATATTAACAAAAGCCCTTTATGCAAGCGTTATTAGGTCATGTTAAATGTTAAATGCAAATATAATTATCGAAAGAAAGCGTGCTTTGGGCAGTATACAGATAGATTTTCCCCTCTGATGTTATTAAGTTGTTTTTCGGTAGATTACGTCTGTCATTTTGATTATCATCATGTGTTATCTTCCCAATCAAACGTAGTTATTCTTGTAAACATATCAACTGGGAGATAAGTCGACTTAGCTGCTAGCTACGCATATTGATCCAGATTTGTAAACGTAATATTGAAAGTTTGTTTCAAGAAACTAATCAATATACATCATGGATATGCATTATAGATTAAAGAATAAAAGCTAGTAATTTGATACAAATTTTACAAATATCCAGGTTTCATGTATTTTACTCTATATTTCTTATAAATTTCAATAAACGACTCAATACAACAGTGGCGGATTCAGGGCTGCTGTCAGGGCTAAAAGAGAGGGAAGCAATGTACTCAAAAACAAGCTAATTTTTGATTTAAATTGCATGCATCAGCATCTATTTGTCCAGCATGCCTAAGTACTACATGTCAAGCACCAATGGCCCTACCCACATTTTTTCTCTGGATTGACCCCTATGTAACATCTTTGATTATATAAATTTCTGAAATTTCCAAAAAATTATAATTAATACTAATTCTGACTAAAGATTTAAAATAAACTATCAACTTAATTTATTATCATCCATAACAAAATTACTATCATTTTATTTACCTAATGTTCATTTCAAATTACTCAGAGGAGAAAACTGACTTATCTCCAGTATTTATACCATACTGTACCTTGATTATAAAAACTGTGTTCTAATTAAAATCCAAAAGATACAAGCTTGGCATTAAATTTGTTTGTAGAAAATAGGAAGAACATAATTTAAATTGTTATTGTCATTATTTGAATAATCTGTTCTCGTTATTAATATACCGACCTTAGTACCAACATGACCCAGATTTTACGTGTTCATATCATTCAGCAATCAATGCTTCTCATATATGAATTTAACATTCAATAAATCCATTTTCTCAAAATTTCAATCAATTTCCATAACTACTTTTAGATGTTACTTTACCGAATTGGTTCAGCTATGTTTTTGGCGACATCTTTCCGTATAAAATTTCAAAATAGTTATACATCGAGCAATGGGTTAATAATTGCGGGACGGATATGAGAATTTACCGAAGGAAATTTTACAGAATGTAATTTGTATTCAACTCGTCGTGGTTCATAAATGATACATTTGATGTAAAATTAAGACCGACTTTTTCTCGACACAAATACGTTTGAAGTATAAACAAGGAATTTCAGAGTAACATTATCGTATTTTGTATTAATTGATTGATTGCACATAAATGCATTACTGATTCATTAAGGACAAAATGTTGCCAACATTACTTTCAAGGTCATCTATACTCCATGGCTTTTTTTTCTTAAAGATCATTTGTGGCAAAGAAAAGTCAAACCAGTCTCTCTTCGCAAAAATCTATTTTCAGTTATTAATACAGTGTTAGAGAGTAAAATAATAGCTATAAAATGGTAAAAAAAATCATTAAAATCGGACATTTCCTTATGAAGTTACAAGCGTTTAATCACACAGCTGTTTAACGAACAATATATGAGAAATCAGCCTTCAAAGTTTATGATTTCAGGAATTTCTCATGCAGAAACTATCTTTAAATCCTTAAAAAGTGTTGTTTTTAACATTGAAAATGGGGAAAATAACAGCATAGAATGATGTATAGATATATAAAGGTTAGTTTAGTGCAATAAACAGATTTTTTAAAATTTGACATTCCAGCATGTTTTGGTCATTTTCTCTGTAACACGATTTGCGACGAGTGACTGGTTTGGCTTGTCTTTGCCACATTTGTTTTTGTAATAACCCAACTTTAACCCAACGTTAAGGCGCGATCTACAAATTATCCCCAACGACAGAAACGGGTTAAACACGTTTACTATTGTTATATGACAAGCTCCCAAACGCGTCTGTGAAATGCCGTTTGGAAGCTTGTCGTTCGAGCCGTTTATTCCGTTTGGAAGTTAACTCCTCCCCTTTTCATATGGCTGACTGCTCGTGAATGGCAAAATGTTAAACGCGTTCAGCGAAATTTGGAATTTGATCGTGATTTAAACAACTTCAAAACTTGTTCAGTGTCCCTACCGTACCTAGGCTATGTAGGCCTAGGCCTATATTTATAATAGTAGTAGCCTGGTAGTAAAATGCTAGCGTACGCTAAGTGACAGTTTACGAAGAAATGTTTATAATAAAGGCCTAAATTTAATTATTTTTCTTGTTGGGGAAACCCCAATGTTTCTTGTATTTTAGTAGGCTAAGCCCTACCGTTACCTGTAGGTTTTATAGAAGACATCTGATGTGTATAAGAGACAGGATTATATTGTGCGATGTTCGAATTGACCTATCAAAACAAGTACCTTTTGCCCAACTTTTTAATTCCCACATAAATGCCTGCACAGCCCGCACAATACAGCATGCAAACACTGACTTGGATCAGCCGCAGTTTAAGAAGTTCGTTGTGGCGATCACGTGATATCGCACGTAGACCAACGTATGCTACGGTATTGTGTTTTGCTGTGTAGGCTATATGAATTTAATACATGTTTGTATTATTATATATATTATTGTGTTTTAAAAATAGTTAAACCATGGCACATGTTTATATTGGTGAACAAGGCAGTCGGCTATTCCCTTCTTGCGGAGCAGCAGCGTGTTTACATTCCTGAAGGCGGCGTTCAAAGAATCAGATCAGACACTAGAGCGTCTACATTCCTGAGTTGGCGGCGTTTAAAGAGAAGACTACTGTATGTGATTGACCTTGTGTCTGCTTCTCTCATGCTTCTCCTGTTCGTGGGAACCTACTTGTGTGAGAACGTTTCTCACTGAAGTCATTGTTACTAGACAATTTGCAGTAATGCAAATTGGTGGTATATGCCTATTTCAAACAGTTTATTTCCGTTCATGACAAAGTAAGAATATCGATACGAAACAAAATGAATTGATTATATTTCTAAACGGGACCGGTAGCGGCAGGATTTGGCAGACGGGGATACGATGTCTCCGACAAAAAGTCACGAGGCAAATATTAAAACAGTGTAAATATTTATTTCATTTCCTTCAACTCATATAACTTATATACCGGGATGGTGTCCGGCGGGGGATAGTTTTTACTATCATAGTTTAACTTTTATCTATCAGAATCTAGCCCCGAATCCTGGACTCATGTATTTAAAGCGGCCTGTAGCATGTGTATACAGCATATATTTATATGGCAAATGGCAAACGCGTTCAACAGCACAAACCCGTTTAGACGCGTCTGGGACATATTCCGACTAGCTTATTAATATTCATGAGGCACGATAATTAGACGATCGCTTTCCCAGACGCGTTTGTAATACATGGTTTTCCCAGACGCGTTTCTGTCGTTGAGAATAATTTGTAGATCGCGCCTTATTCTTATAACTTTTTATTTAATGTTATTTTCTGTTTGACCAGTTTATGTTCTAGAAGTAGTGAAGTCTCTCAGTGTTTCAAGGGCCTGGTCTACTTGGCTAGTTTAGTTTTAATAGCCTGGTCTACCATTAGGGCATTGGCAAATTCTTACACTGATATATCATCTTTAAATTCCAAGTTTAATATGCAATAAAAATATAAACTATTATTTCTATTAAAAGTAATTCACTGTAGTGTTGTACTGTACAGTACTGTATTTACCACATCAAGCTTAACACATGTTCATCGTGACAAATTAAAACATAACATGATATATTAAATTTTCAAAATACATATTAAGCAATTATCCAAGGAAGCTGTGTTGAATGAAATCCACAATCTAGGTACCTGAGAAGGTAAAAACTACTGTAAAAATGAATTTGTGTAGATCACACAGGCTGAAAAACATTGGTTCCTACCCTAGCTTTATAGGCCTGTGGCCTAGACCGAACAAGTTGTCTTTTATGATTTTTATTATTCAAAGTTATTGAATAATACAACATTCACAACATCCATACAACATTCACAATATGAAAGATGATTATGTAGTGTATAAGTATAAGGTTATTACTACATAATAGATGTATTGTAAAACATGGAATTCCAGCAAATAGAAAAAAAATGGTCCATGTTTGCATGATTGTCTACATTTTTTAGTAAGTCTTAAGAAGCTAGTTAGGGCTTAGTTTTTACTTTAGAATGTATTACAAGTTTATCAATTATTAAATTTTGGCGCGTGTTAAAAAAATGTAAATTTTGCACCCTGTTCGTATACAGTGTTCATGTTTAAATTTTGTAGAAATTAATTGCAGTGCCTGGTTATTCATAAGAAAGGTCTTGATTTCAAATATTATTTTTTACCTGGGAGCTGACATCCCCCTCCCCCTCCCAGACCTACGCCCATCGAGTGTCGCTACGCGATAAATACTTATACTTCACATTTAGTTTTGACTCCTAAATTAAAATTTTGGCTAAACCACTGTGCGAGAGATACTTTGTTTGTCATACAACTGAAAAAAAAAACTTGTTGATGAGCTGTGCCAATACAATTATTTCAATATGTTCTTATTTGAGCACTGTCATTATTTTTAGATATTTGTTTACATTGTTTACGGTGCTACACAGCAACTTCATTTGAATTTTATCCACTAGGTTTTCCTATGCATTCTATAAGCTTTTCTAGCTTAGCCACAGCTCCCTGGGGGTTTAGAACTGCAAGATATCCCAAAGGTCTCTGATACTCGCCTTGACAGCTAGAGGTTGGAGGTTCGAATCCCACTAGAGAGTTTCTTCAATACAACTGAAATGAAGGAACTTGTTGATGATGAGCTACTGTATGCTTGATGCAATTATTATCAGTTGGCTACTTTTTAGAAGCGACTATAAACTCTGCTGTTTGAGTGCCATTGAACATATCATATGGATACTCAACGTTATAAGTTTTGTGATTGATTGATTGATTGATTAACTAACTACGCCGGTGTTTAACAACAAAAAAATGTACACATAATAACCTAAAGCATATAAAAATTGATTTGTATTAACTTTTTCAGCTAAGATGGGTCATGCTGCTTCTTCCCCTGAGCATGTTCAAGGTAATTTGAGATTTTTCATGCCACCACGATTATTGCTTCTTCACTCACCTTATAAATCTGTTAGGAAAACTAGTAAACGTATGCTTACATTGTTTTCAGTGAGTCTACACACTGAGCATTCACACACTCACTCACACTCTATATTCTTTGTATTTTATGTATTATTAATTGTTAGCAAACACATGATTATTAATTTACAGTATGACGCTAATAATACTCTCCTAGTTCAACCATGGAGGAAATATATTACCTCCATGGTTCAACCATGGTAGTAGATAAGCTCTTATACAGTACAGTATGTTGATAGTTAGACGTAGGCCTAAAAGTATTTTACTTAACTATCACTATCTGTTGATACACCATGCAGTTGGTACAGGAGCATCATGCTCACAAACTTTACTCTGTTTACATTTTGGACAAAATCGATTGGGATTGTCAACAAAAAAAGGCCTATTATAATTCATTGCATACGTTGATTGTTTTGCCGTAGGGGAACTCTCCTAAGAAAATGAGTACACTTTGTTGCAATAATTGTAATGCTTGCTATACATACACAATTCTACATTCTACAAAATTATATAATATAGTAAAGATATTGATGTTTTGAATTTTTATTTGGTCCAAAGGAATGACAGATTCGCAATTCAATGCACTTAAAATGGAAGTCGCAATGTGGTATGACAACCACAAATGTCTTACTATGTTGAAAGTGTTGTTCAGAGATCATGTGGTCAATGAGAGACTATCAAAAATAGATAAGACAGCGGACTTGCTGAATGATTTAGTTAAACATGGTCATTTGAATTCCAAGAATCTTACAATTCTGCATGATACCATCAGCATAACTGAACATTTTGGTCTTCAACATAAGATTAAAGTATTACTACCGTCCTCTTCGTCATTCGCGGATGTTAAGGAAGGAAACATTTCCAAACAATTCAGTCATCACAGACAAAAACTAATGAAGTTTGGAATGAACCTGACTCCAGACAATGTAACAAAAATTGATGGATTGCTGAACACGCCCTATAAGGAGTATACCGATGGCTGGAGTATGATCACTGATCTAGAAGACAGACAGATAATCAGAGAAAAGAATATGAAAGTATTCACTGATTCATTAAGAATCCTTGAAATCCATCCAGCATTGAATGCACTAGAAGATGGTAATCCTAGTTTTTTTTTTAAAGAAAACAAGTTGTCATGTGGCCCATTTCATTTTTTTTGTTTAGGCCTACATTCTTTACATTTCATTTTCATCTTAACTTTTTTTTCAATTCCACCATAACTTTTTTCTTTTCTTTCTTTTAATTTCATTTTCTTTCTTTTTATTTTCTTGTCATTTTCCTTCTTTTCATCTTTTCTATTCCCTTTATTTCATTGTTTTTGTCATTTTCATGAGACACACTTAACAGGGTAAACTCAAAATTTAGGTACAGTTACTAATTTGTGAATTCCTTTCTCTTCATTCCATAATATATAATATATAGATTTTATATTTAATAGTAATATCAAAAACCTGTCTCTTATACACATCTAGATGTGTATAAGAGACAGGCATATAATAATGTATTTGTTTTAACTTTTCAGCTATTGCTGTTTCTTCCCCTGAGCATGTCTTAATTCAAGGTAATTTGAGATTCTTCATGCCACCACCATTATTGTTTCTTCACTCACCTTATAAATCTGTTGGGAAAACTAGTAAACGTATGCTTACATTGTTTTCAGTGAGTCTACACACTGAACATTCACACACTCACTCACACTCTATATTCTTTGTATTTTATGTATTATTAATTGTTAGCAAACATTTGTGAATTCCTTTCTCTTCATTCCATAATATATAATATATAGATTTTATATTTAATAGTAATATCAACAACAATGATCACATTTAACATATTAAGTTACTTAAAAGTACAAATTAGGCAATGCAAATTTATAACTTCGTTTTTCATTTTTTATGATGGTGACAGCATTTTCTTTTCTATCTACAAACTAAAAGCCCTGCTGTTTGAGCGCCATTGAACATATAATATGGTTAATTGGGGCTATACAAGTTTTGTGATTGATTGATTGATTGATTGAATACGTCGGGTATTTAACTAAAGAAAAATGCACACATAATATACCTAAAGCATATAATAATGTATTTGTTTTAACTTTTCAGCTATTGCTGTTTCTTCCCCTGAGCATGTCTTAATTCAAAGTAATTTGAGATTCTTCATGCCACCACCATTATTGTTTCTTCACTCACCTTATAAATCTCTTTAGAAAACTAGTAAACGTATGCTTACATTGTTTTCAATGAGTCTACACACTGAACACTTACACACTCATTCACACTCTATATTCTTTGTGTTTTATGTATTATTAATTGTTAGCAAACACATTACTATGAATTGAATTAACAGTATAAATCTGTTAGGAAAACTAGTAAACGTATGCTTACATTGTTTTCAGTGTGTCTACACACTGAACATTCACACTCACACACTCAATCACACTGTATATTCTTTGTGTTTTATGTATTATTATTTGTTAGCAAACACATTACTATGAATTGAATTAACAGTATAAATCTGTTAGGAAAACTAGTAAACGTATGCTTACGTTGTTTTCAGTGTGTCTACACACTGAACATTCACACTCACACACTCATTCACACTGTATATTCTTTGTGTTTTATGTATTATTATTTGTTAGCAAACACATTACTATGAATTGAATTAACAGTATAAATCTGTTAGGAAAAATAGTAAACGTATGCTTACATTGTTTTCAGTGAGTCTACACACTTCACACTCACACACTCATTCATACTCTATATTCTTTGTACTTCATGTGTTATTAATTGTTAGCAAGCACATGATTTATGAATTGAATTAACAGTATAATGCTAATAATGCTGTCCTAATTCAACCATGGAGGAAATATATTACCTCCATGGTTGAAGGTAGTAGATTGAGCTCCTAATTCCAATACAGTACTCAATTATGTTAATAGTTAGACGTAGGCCTAAAAGTATTTTACTTAACTATCACATGCTTCTGTTGATACACTAAACACAGTTGGTCCAAGTGCATCATGCGCACAAACTTTACTCTATTTACATTTTAGAAAAATCGATTTGGATTGTCAACACAAAAAGGGCCTATTATAACGCATTGCATTATGTTGGTTGTTTTGCCGTAGGGCAGGGTGGGCATAAAAATTGGTCAGAGGGCCAAAGTAAACTTTGAGGGCCACACCCAAATTTTGATGGCTTCGGTGTGCTTCCAAAACCATCATGACTGCTTTTATACCACCTTATTCTCAGTTTTAATATTACTTTGTACTTTGATCGGTGTTGGGCCGTAAAAAGCAAGGTGTTTTCTAGCCAAAGAGGGTTGGCGGGCCGCACACAGGGTATTTAATTTGTTTTCGCGGGCTGCAAAAAAGAAAAAACCATTGTCGGGCATCATGCAGCCAGCGGGCCACACTTTGCCCACCTATGCTGTAAGGAAACTCTCTTATGAAAGTGAGTACACTTTGTGGCAATAATAGTAATGCTTGCTATCCATACACAATTCTACATCTACAAAATTATACAATATGGTAAAGATATTGATGTGTTGAATTTTTATTTAATCCAAAGGAATGACAGATACACAATTCAATGCACTTAAAATGGATGTCGCAGTGTGGTATGACAACCACAAATGTCTTACTATGTTGAAAGTGTTGTTCAGAGATCATGTGGCCAATGAGAGACTATCAAAAATAGATAAGACAGTGGACTTGCTGAATGATTTAGTTAAACATGGTCATTTGAATTCAGAAAATCTTACTATTCTGCATGATACCATCAGCATAACTAAACACAAGAGTATTAAAGTATTACTACCGTCATTCCCGGATGTTAAGGAAGGAACCATTTCAAAACAATTCAGTCATCACAGACAAAAACTAATGAAGTTTGGAATGAACCTGACTCCAGACAATGTGACACAAATTGATGGATTCCTTAATACACCTTGTAATGAGTATTCCGACCGCTGGAGTATGATCACTGATCTAGAAGACCGACAGATAATCAACGAAAAGAATATGAAAGAATTCAGCGATTCATTGAAAAGCCTTGAAGTCCATCCAGCATTGAATGCACTACAATATGGTAATCGTCATTTTTTAAAAAGAAAACTAGTTGTCACGTGGGCCATTTCTTTTTTTTTGTTTTTTTTTGTTTAGGTCTACATTCTTTACATTTCATTTTCATCTAAACATTTTTTTTTCAATTCCACCATAACTTTTTTTTCTTTTCTTTCTTTTCACTTCATTTTCTTTCTTTTTATTTTATTGTCATTTTCCTTCTTTTCATCTTTTCTATCCCCTTTATTTCAATGTTTTTGTCATTTTCATGAGACATACTTAACAGCGTAAACTCAAAATTTAGGTATAGTTACTAATTTGTGAATTCCTTTCTCTTCATTCCATAATATATAATATATAGATTTTATATTTAATAGTAATATCAAAAACAATGATCACATGTAACATATTAACTTACTTAGTACAAATTAGGCAATGCAAATTTAGAACTTCGTTTTTCATTTTCAATTTTTTCAAAAATGAACTTCTCTTATAGAGTGTGAACTTTTTGGGTTATCCTTAAAGGCTGGCTAAAATTCAGGGCCTTTTAAATATTAAAAATTATATAATGATTATAAATGTCATTTATAAGACTTTGTATGATGTGCTATTACAGTATGTAAAGTTACTTTTAATGTTCAATGAGTTAAACAATTTTGTTATGTACATAATTTTTGTTTTGTTTTTGTTTGTATAGTTCTTTTTAAATCATTTAATGTTTTACTTTGTATAATAGCAATGTAATTTCTTTTGGATAAATAAATATTCCTTTGANNNCTGTTTCAGATGCTGTCTCTTATACACATCTAGATGTGTATAAGAGACAGTATATATATGGAGCCCTCAAAATATTATTTCGTTTTTTTTTAAATAATTTAATATTTTTTAACCATGTCTGGGGCTCTGCACAATTTAGGTATGAATCTGGAAATAATATCTAGAAAAATACAGAAGAACTGGAAGAAAATTGGAGCACTCTTAGGGTTTGGAGAGGAAGAGCTCAATGTTATTAAGTGGACATTCTTCGACAAGGCCAGCCTTGAGATGCTAAGGAGGTTGATGGTCAAGATGGATGTTTATGAATTTGAATCCATCATTGTTGCACTGGAATTATCGAAAGGTATAAAACTTTCTAATTCTGAAGTTGAAAGTATTGAAAACTAGTTGAGTTGGCTCCTGTGCTCCTCTTCTAAACCTGAATTAGTGACAGGTGGTACCAGGATTTGCTGGACAGAGGGACAGGGCTCCCGACATCCATGGTGAGAGTAATGTGTGTGGGCATGGCCAGACATCGTTTAAAATTTTTTGGTCCAGGGGGTGAAGCCCCTTAAAATATGAAAATTTTGGGGTTCAAAGGGTTATTTAATAAATTATATAGTCTATTAATATGTAACAGGCATGAGCGAACCCACTTGCCCGACGCTCTGGACAAGTGTTTTTTACGGTCGGACAATTTTAGGGACCACTTGTCCGTGGACAAGCACTTTTAGAATAGGCTACTTAACCAAGTAATGCGTAATGATTTCACAGTATTTATAAAAAGTCTGACTCTTCACAATACGTTGCATATTTTATTAACAAATTGTCGGTGCACAAAGAGATATCAAACATTAAAAAAAACGTCTATGCCTAGGCCATGGTTACGCACCGCACTGCGGAGTGATGGAGATAATGTGCATATCAAATTCTAATCTTGTAAATTCCCTAATTTAAAATGACAGATCTCAAAATATTGGGTGTAATTTTTCTACCTAGAAAAGGAAATTCCTGCAGAAATATTGGCTAGAGGGCCTGATGCATTGAAAGTTTATCAAGCAGCCTTAGAAGAGGGAGAGAGTGATTTCAATCTGGTTAGACTCATGGTAATGGGCCAAGAAAATGTGGGCAAGACCTGTCTGATCAATTCCTTATTAGGGAAGGAGTAAGTAGATGTGTACAATAGTGGATATTATTAAAGTGAAGATAGTATAGTACATACTCTAAGTATCGAAATGCACGCCTTCGTGTCGGGATTCAATATTTTGACAACAATTATGTCATATTCAATGAATGAATAAAGTAAGTTTCAGACATTTAAAATACAAAATAAAGAATTGATTGAGACTCTGGATGCCTTATTCTAATGGCCATTTTTGATTATTTAGAGTATATCTGGCTTCACACTATATTTTATTTGTAGACAGTGTCAAACAAGCATACAGTATGTTGAATAAAATATGTGAGGAATCACCATAATATAATTGCTAATTGTTAACTGGATTGAATTGCTTAAATTTTATGAACATATGTTATTGTGTGAAAAGAGTAAGTTGATTACTTTGAAGGTAAGTAAAAATGATTTATTTATACTGTATAAATGTTTTGAAGAGGCATTAAAATAATTGGGTCCTGGGATTAAAACTTGTGTAACTGTTGCTTTCAAAACCAAGTCTCTAAAGGCAGGCTTATGGTTTATGGTTTTATATTTATATAGCGCCTTCCACGATCGAAACCGTCTCAAGGCGCTTGAAAAATATATGTGAATAATGTATGGAAATAAATTTGACCGGAAATAACCTAAACTAACCAAACAGAATAACCGTCAAAACAGATAAAAAATAGAATCTCACCATTTCACTGACCGACCACTGACTGATTATTCTAGTCTGGTAGTTCTGCTGTACATCGGCTGACAAATACATTTTTTGATGATCCTGGTTTGTCAATTTTAATTTGCTTTTGGTTATTTTTATATATTCTATAATTTTATTGACCTGAATAATTTAATAATAGTCTGGCATTTTATTTAAAAATAATTATAATAATTTTAAAATAATTCTGTATTAATTATAAATTAAACGTTTTGGAAATTATTTCTATTGTATTATGTATTAATTTCTGTTACTTTTATTGTAACAATTAATGATTCTATTTTTGTAAGGCTTTAAGATATTAGGTGGTGTTTGTCATTGTGAAGCACCTTGATTATTTTGGTCTTGGTCTGCGAAGAGTGACGTGAACGAACATGTTTTACCGTACGCTCTGATATAGGCCTTTCAAAGTCTCCAAACCCCTAACCAGGCAGGGTAGGACAACTAGAAGAGCCTGATAACAACCAGACGGTTAAGTTGATGTAATCCTTTTTTAACAATTAGAGTATTATTTGTGTTATATTCAACCATGGATAGCAAGATAGAGGCATTGCAAAACGTTACATTATGGGCGATGTAGAAAGAAATATGCGTGTTCAGGAATGCCAGGTGGCAGAGGCTGTTGATCTCGCTGTTAAAAAAGACGGACAAGGCGCCAAAAAAGATAACACCGAAAGATATTAGTGGAGTGCAGTTATTGAATTCTCACCCAAACCCATATTGGATAGTCAATACTGCTACAAAACCAACTAAAGGACGTATTTTAGCTGCTGACAGGGTTGTTCTCGGAGGTAAGAGCTATAAACTTTTCCGATTTTTGTGAACTGAAAAAAACTGCTAGAAAGAACAACATCAGATTAAACATTCGCGGCATTCCGCAAAATGTCGAAGACAAAGAGATTGCTAGTTGGGTGAATACATTCGCTAAAATGGATAGCAAGATAGTTCGACATCGTGCTAGAAATAAAAATCCAGATTTGATCATTTACACATTTATTGCGAATCCTTTTCGTCCATCTGAACTGATAGAGATAGGAGTTACATTATTTTATCAAGGGCAGCCTGAAACCCATTGCAGATATTGTAAAACAGAGGTGCATGCGATTGAAGAATGTCCAAAAATAACCCACCATGAAATGCTAGCTTTATTTGTAGTCATACTGGTCACCAAAAAATGAACTGTCCTAATATTAAGACAACGGCCCTCGCTGTTTCAGATGTGATCAATATGGTCATCGCAAAAATGAAAGTCAGTCAAAGCTGAATACAGCTATATTGCACTTGGAAGAGAAAGGCAAGGCAAGGGTTGTTGAAACTGTGATTTCGCAACAGACGATACCAGAAATGTTCTTAAATAAAGCTGACAAAACTATGAGCAAAAAAATCGATAGGTGTGCACGAGTACACAACATAGCAACAATAACACTATTAAGTGAACCAATTCATATAGATAGTGAAGATGACTGCAATATGTTATCCGACTGCATGCAGTGGCAATGATGAGAAGGAAGGAAGCAGGCAGCAGTCTGTGCATAGCGACAATGGTAATGATAGACCCAAGCAGAAGCAGACATCTACTGACAAGAGAAGTCTAAGGAAAAATACTGTAAAAAATAATGGTAAAAGTAATGAAAAGAAGTGTAGGAGTTGAACATTTAAAAACTAAAAAAAATGTCCCATGATCTCCCTTACCACCCTTAATGTTAGAGGGCTTTGATATTGTATTCCTCAGGAAGCTTACTGCAGTGACAAAGACATGGATTAATGGGGTAGTGGTGTTTTATCCAATGACCGGGGCAGTAATGTGAAGCGCTTAGAGGCTTTATTAAGGCATTAAGCGGTATATAAGAACGACATATTATTATTATTATTAATATTATTATTATTATTATTATTATTATTATTGTTATTATTATTATTATTATTATTATTAAAGAATGTCAAGGATGCTTTTTTGGGTCTTATGGTTCAAACCATAGCTGTGGCATTATGATTGGTCTTTAAAAAAAAATTCAACAGATGTATTATGGAAAAAGATATACGATGACAACATGGGTAGAGTTATTTGTGTACGTATTATTATTAATGATCTAACATATTATTTGTGGAATATCTATGCGCCAAACAATAATATCGAACATAATGAGTTCTTTGAAAATATTTCCAAAATTATACTTAAACATTCCAGAGATGGTCAGATTATAATAAGTGGTGACATGAATACTGTGTAAAATAATTCGTTAGATAAAATTGGTGGAAGTAATAAAATTTCCCCCTATGTAAAAAAATTAAATATGCTACTTGAAGAATTTGAACACACTGATATCTGCAGACTAAAACATAAGGCCGAAAAAAGATTCACTTGGAAACAAAATAACCCCTTAATTTATTGTACCTTAGATTATTGGTTCGTACTGGCAGATATTGAAAAATATTTTAAAGTCTGTTACAATTCTGACCGTGCCAAGAACAGATCATCTGGCATGAAATCTAAATATTATATATTGCATGAAAATGATAGAGGTAAAGGTTATTGGAAAATAAATAATGATTTACTTAAAGATGATACATACTGCAACGGGGTTAATGAATTAATTGATAGCTGTATTATAAACTTTAAGGAACTTTTGTCAGCTGCCGAATTATGGGTACTCTGTAAAAATAAAACATGTAGATTTGGCATTGATTATACAAAAACTCACAAAACATTAAATAAATCAAATTTAAGCAAGCTAGAAAAGAAAGTACAAACAGCATATAAAGAACTAATAAAATCCCCAAATAATGCCTACCTTAAACGTCAATACAACACTGTAAAACTGGAGTATGAAACACTTTACGAGCATGTTGTTAGAGGTATTCAAATCCAATAACGTGAGAGATGGATCGAAGAAGGTGGAAAAACATCAAAATACTTACTTAACTTTGAAAAAATAAAAAGCACAAAGAAAACTATCACATGTTTATAGGATGCATTGAATAGAGAAATTACAGACAACTCGGAAATTTTAGACGTGCAGGTCAACTTTTGTTTCCAATTTATATAAATCTCAAAATGGTAACTGTACCAAAAATATAGGCATTTCTTGATGAAATTATTTTACCAAAATTAACTGAAAAAAGATAAAAATATATGCAAGGGCTTAATTAGTTATGAAGAATGTTTAAAAGTGCTAAAAACTATCAAAAATAATAAAAGTCCTGGATATGATGGCCTTTCACCTGAATTCTACAAACGGTTTTGGGAAAAAGTAGGTCAACTTTTAGTGAATGCATTTAATAAATCTTATGAATTCAGTGAACTAACTAATTTTCAAAATAAAGGCGTTATAACACTAGTACATAAGGGCAAAGGGTTACCTCACCATTCGCTTGATAATTTGCATCCCATCAGCCTTTTAAACATAGATTACAAAATTCTAACCAAATGTTTAGTGGCAAGACTTAAACAAGTACTTTCATTATTGGTTATTAAAATGGATTGTTAAAGGAAGAAGTATACACAACAATATAAGATTAATTGAAGATACTCTACGATATACCCAAGAAAAGGAGTTACCGGGAATAAGGCTATGTGTTGACTTTAAAAAGACATTCGACTCAATTGAGAGAGGACATTTATTTGAGGTTCTTAAAAGACTAGAGCCTGGTTCTCACGAGAGACCTAGTATACGGATCGGGAGCTAACCCTTAGCGCTAACCATTAGCACCTGCGTGAGAACGCCCGATTGGTTAGCGCTAACCGTTAGCGGTATCCAGATACCGCTAACGGTTAGCAAGATCCGGATCCTCGTTAGCAGCCGTGTGAGAACATAGCCTAGACTTTGGAAAATTTTTTCTTCAATGGTGCTCTACAATATTAAGTAACTGTAATAATTGTATAATTAATAATGGACACATGTCTAAATTTTTTAATGTTGAAAGAGGAGTCCGACAATGATGTCCAATCTCTGCCTTTCTTTTTGTACTCGTTGTAGAACAGCTTGCATGTAAGATAGGCAGTTGGACCGTATTAAAAGTATCAAACTTCCTTTAAAAGTGTACGACAGAAATTAGGTAAAAATCTCTTGTTTTGCCGATGAAACTACAATCTGTACAAACTCAATTGATTCTTTTAACGCTGCTATCAACACTTTAAAAAATTTCTCTAAAATTTCAGGCCTAAAAGTAAACAGTAAAAAAAGTGAAGCAATATGGTTCACTGGCTGATGATAATTTATTGAAAATCGGAAACATCAAATGGAATGTTAAACCTGACAATTTTATTAGAATACTTGGCATACAATTCAGTCAAAGCTTACCGCTTGAGCAAAAAAAATGTAACTGGAAGAATATATGCAAAAAATTGAGTCTTCGATTAGAGCTTGGAAGGGCAGAAACCTGTCAATGATTGGCAGAAATATAATATTAAAGTCATTGTTAGTGTCTAAACTCGCCTATTGCATCAGCAATTGTCCTACCTGATGAATTCATTAAATGGTTAAACACAATCTTTTTCAAATTTATTTGGAATAGATCTGAGGGTGTTAAGAGCAGCAGAATAATTACTGATTATGAATTGGTTGGATTAAAAATGTTTCATCTTCGTTCCTTTTTAGACTCTATTAATCTATCGTAGATTAAGAAACTTAAAAATAATGAGACGGCCTTATGGAAAAACATGCGTTCTACAATCTTAACAAAACGTGTATGGGCCTTAACTTATTTAAATGTAACGCTTCATTAACAGATATTAATAAATACTGTCAGAATAAGATTAACCAAATGACAACTTTCTACACCAATTTAACCCGAACATGGTTAAGTCTAACAAATGCGTTAGCAAAGAACAAATAATCAATCCAATTTTAATGAAATCATTTGGAACAATAAAAACATAACTCATAATGGAAACATTTTTTTCGATACTGGATTTATTGAAGCAGGAATTATAACACTTCAAGATATTTTATAACTTTGACCGAACACTACGGGCTCCTTAAAAGTAATAGAATGTGTTAAAAAACCGAATACGGCAATTATGCTGTACTCCATTCACAATAGCGTCACTAAGGTTTAGAAGGAAACCTTTAATTGGGATGTTAACCTTGACTCCCAAATATATTTTAACAAAACTTCAGTCGATAAGTGTTCACCGATACTTTTTAGAGAACATTTGGATACAAAAATCTACCCCACTCCAAAATGTCAGAAAGCGGACTGGAAATCACTTTTTAATAATATTGATTTAAACATGAAATATATATGGTAAAGGGTACCAAACTGCTCAAAAGAGGCACGGTTAATAACACTTTCATGGAAAATCATTCATAATATATACCTAACTAATAAATATTTATATAAAATTGGGAAATCAAATAATAAATACTGTGATACATGCAATACTATTGATGAACTGAACATCTATTCTTTTATTGTACAAAGGTCAATTCCTTATGGAAAGTAGTTGAACATGTCATATATAAGCTGCTGTGCATTAAAATTAATATTACAAGTGATATAGCACTGTTTGGTTTTGAAAATGGCAAAAAATAATGGAAAAAAAACTTTAAATCATTTAATTGTAATATCAGAATTATGTATCAGCAAATTCACGTATGGAACTATTCAAATCTAATCAACTTATAATTTTTTGAATTAAGAATTTGTGGATATTCAGTTCACATTACTCAGTGATGATGTCATGATTCAATGTACACAATGGTGGTGACAAAATATTATTCTATGATATTTACACAATTTAAACTTTGACTATATTGATGGAGTGTTATCTAAATATACTTTAATCGTTAATGACAATAGTCGGACATGATGATAATAAAAATGACAACAAAAAATGTTAATAATTGTAACTGCTGCTGTTGTCATTTTTTGTAATATGTTTCAAGTGTAAATATAATTAATAACATCATGACAGGTAAATGTTGGTAAAAATATCCACATAACATTATTTTTCAATTAAAATAATTAAGTATATACAGTACTGGAAAAGTACTTTGTGATAATGTGTATGGTGATAAGAATGGTGATGATAATGGTAAATATTGCTATTTTTTATTTTGTGATATGTGACATAACATTGTAAATATATTCATACAAACATGCTATTTGTCCTGAATCTTTTGTTCAGTATATATTGGTAATTCGAGATGTGCGTTTTTCTATGTGTACTGCGAATTAAACTTTTTTGGCAATATGGTAATGATATTAAGAATAATTAAAAACAAAAAAATAATAATAAAAAGTACTGTCTTACTGTCAATAATGCAAATGCTAGAAAAAAAATTAAATTAATTAATGATGTTATCAAAATGCCAAATTGTTTTTGTTTTAACAAATTCATTGTGAAAGGAACTCAACATGTTTTTTTTTTCCCTTTCATCAGTTGAGTAACATGATAATGCTAATTTATTTTTATTCTGATGTTTTTTGTAAGTAAAAAATGTTTGGTCTAAGTAAACAAGTGGAAAATAAATGTGGGAGCCTCCCACATGAAAGATAAAAAAAAAACCTTGATTATTTTGGGAAGGCACTATATAAATCATTTATTATTATTATTATTATTATTAACGACACTTGGTATACAGAGCATCAAAATTTAATTCTGTAAATGGCAAGTTCTGTTAAAAATTAAAGACAGAATTCTGGCATCTTAGAAAGGTTTAAGGTGCATATTTGCCCACAATGTCAGGATGCAATGATGCATAACTATTTTTTTATTTGAAGGTTTAATAAAGAACACAACATTACTGAAGTCATAGCCATGACAAGAAGCATTGTGTTGGATGAAACTGATAATACCAAGTGGACAGAAAAGGAAATTGATCACAGTAAGGTTCATCATTTTTTTAACCCAACAAGATTTTGAACAATGGTGTCCATAGGCTAGTATTCTTGGAAGTATATATGAACACCCAGCCCAACATGTTTGATCAGAAATATTCTTCTTATTCTATTTTCTGAATACAAAAAGGTATGTGAAAACGGTTGTGGTTCGAATGCCAGAATCTCAATTTCCTTGCGATAAGCTATTTTTCTTCAGTTGTCTTTCTCCTCCATGGTAGAATGTTGAATATAATATGTCTGTGTGGAAAAGCACTCACTGTGGTTTCTTCTAATGCATTACGTTGTTAAGAATGAGCGCGCCCTTAATTTTCAGTTAAACTTATTTGTTAGCAGACGATGCGATCTTAGTAGCAGACCGAATTCTAGGGCTGCCGGCTGATATAAGCACGTAGTATCTCGGCAGTGTTTACTCAAAATGTACATTAGGCTGGCAATCCGAATGTTATTTAAAATCATTAGAATATGTATATAAATAAAATGATGTACTGTGATTACCAACAAAAAATTATAAAAATGACTTTTAATTGATTTTTCCTTGGCGAAAAAACGTAATATATATTGAATAGCGTCACCAATTCGAAAGTCCACATAAACAAGGCAAAAGCACCACACGTTGTTGATATTTGTGTTAATAAGGCTAATATTACGGATATGTACGAAACAAAAAAAGAATACTCAATTGTGCTTTGTTATTTCCAAGTTGGTTTTATCAAGGCTTCCTGGCTGGTTTTCCTTTAAAAATAGATTAAATATAGGCCTATGTTTGGCAAGTTCTCCAAGCGTGTACTGCGTAGAAATATCCTACTGCATCTCAGACTTTTTTCAATCCATTTTCAACTTTTAGAACATTATTAACATTATAATTATCAGCATTACAACATATTATCTCTACCATATATGTTGTTATCATCATTCATAATGACTATCCACACTATTTTCATTATCAATCATTATACAGTAGGCCTATGATTGATTACTAACTCCAATACATTGCTTAGTCCACTACATGGCAGTATCATAAGCAATATATAACTGCTGTGATGAACCCTTGCATTAACCTCCAATAGTGTCTTAACTCAGTCCATCCTCTTTCATAATAATAATGCATTTATAATGCGCCATCTATCGCCATCTAGGTAAACATATTCCGAGGCGCACACATACATACTAAACATGGAAAATAAAAATAAAACAACATTATAAAAGTACAATGATAAAAACAATTAATGATAAAAGCAACTTGAAATAAATGTGTTTTAAGAGTCTTTTTAAAAACATCAAGCAAACTGCATCTGCGGAGTTCAATTGGTAATGCATTCCGGAGCCTAAGTGCTGCTGCATAGAATGCGAGATCACCGTATGCAGGGGCGGATTTAGGGGGGAGGGGCGTCCCGGCCCTGGGCCCCCCCCTCTTTTGAGAGGTAAAAAAAAAGAAAGAAAAAGAAAAAACGATAGCCCAGAACGCCTCAAATGTTATTTTCAGGCGTCTAAAACACAGCAATTTCGCGGGGGCATGCCCCTGGACCACCTAGGACATTGTTGTCTCAATCTGCCCAAATTTCGTCACCCCTTTCGCCCCCCCCCCCCCCTTTCTGCCTCCTCCTTTTGGACATATCTGGATCCGCCCCTGGTATGAAAATGCAGTCCTAGGTACAGTTAATAGTTTGTCTGCTGATCTTAAAGTGCGTTTGGGGACATGCATAGATAATAGTTCGCGTATATATGTAGGTGACATTTCGTTGAATGATTTCCAGGTGAGCAGCAGCAATTTGAATTGAATTTGTTGGCGAATTGGTAACCAGTGAAGCTGTTTCAATATTGGTGAAATGTGATCAAATTTTCTGGTCCGTGTTAACATGCGAGCAGCTGAATTCTGAACTCGGAGCTTAGTCAGTTGTTGTTCATTAATACCATGTAATAGTGAGTTCTTATTGTCAAGTCGTGAGGTAACTAAAGCATGCACAAGTGTAGCTGCAGTCTTGTCATTCAGAACTTTCCAGATTTTGTTAATATTACTGATATGGAAATATGTTGATTTGCAGATGGTTTTGACGTGAACGTCTATAGACAACATATTGTTGAATACAATTCCAAGGTTACGAGCACTAGGAGAAGCAGGAATCAGTGTTGAAACAGATTGTAAGCAGGTGGTTGTGGATGTGGACTGATGATATTTTGAAGATATGACAATAAACTCTGTTTTATTGTCATTGAGCTTTAGTTTATTAATAGGTCATCCAGACTTTGATATCAGCAATACATAGTTCCATTTGTTTGCGGGCATTAGCTTAATATTCATTACAGTACAGATCAAAGGATGAGTAAAGTTGTTTGTCATCAGCATACATGAACTTTCATTCCGTGATTATGGGCAATACAGTATTGACAATAGGTGTAGAATAGATAGTGAAAAGTTGCGGTCCAAGTACAGAGCCTTGTGGAATCCCAAAACGGAGTGGTATAAAGGATGATAAACAACCATTTATATTAACAAACAAAAAAAGTTATAGTTAATATGATTGGTTTGATTGAACAAAGGTTGCCATGCCTATCTAGACCTATATATCCTTGGAACTGATTAATTCTCCAAATACTCCAAATAACAATCTTAATAATAATAATAATAATAATAATAATAATAATATTAGTAATAGTAATAATGTATAATATAGGCCTGTATATATAATTAATGATATGTGATAATAATTAAATAATAATAATATTAATAATAATAATAATTCTATTATTAATAATAATAATATATTTATTATATAATAATATATATAATAAAATATAATATAGGCCTGTATATATAATAATAATATATGATAATAATTAAATAATAATACTATTAATAATAATAATACTATTAATAATATTAATAATAATAATAATAATAATAATAATCTTGTTATTAAAAAATAAATACAGCAAGATCGTATGTAATTAATTACCAATTCCAGGTACCAATTAATCTCATGTTCTATGCTGTATACATAGGCTAGCGAAACCATGCCCTGTTGAAAATACTGAATTTAGGCCCCAACATTGTTGTCATTAAAAGAAAAGATTCAGCAGGGAAGCTTTGATAATTACAACTGTGATGGTTTTTATGATGATTAAGGATCACACTAGTATCAACATATTATATGGGGAATTACATTTAACAGCAAAATCAGATAATAAAAATGTTCTGTCTACCTTTTTAACCTAAAAATGCCCAAAAATTGGAGTTTTGGGGGAAAAAATTTGGATTACCCTTTCTCCCACATCATTTCAAGCTCCAGTCAATTTTGCGTGATAAACAGGTGCCTGGTTACGTCATCTAATAATAATAATTCATGATTTTTTCATTGAAACCTGTAAAAACTAATTTCTATTGGCTGTATTCCGTGACATATTTTTACAGATTTTTTTCTGTAAACGCTCAACGTGGTTTACTTCCGTGTGGTTGCTCGTTTGTGCTCAACAGCGTGACGGAATGGAATTGAGGGAGCGCTACTTAATTTATAACTTAGAAATCACAGTGCACTCTAGGAATACTCAGAGATTGGAAATAGTTTATTTACCTGTTTGCCAATATTATGTATTGTAATAATGTTGCAAGCATTTTAAAGTTATTAATTTGTCAACTTTACATTTGAATTCTGCAACCCAGTCACCCAGTAGTATTTTCAGGGAGGTGCTGTAACAGTTTGTACAGTATTTAATTGTCTAATTGTGAATACATCACAATTGATGATTTATGTAATTTTTGCCTTAATTTTATTGTTACTTTCATTCTAATATAAAAACTAATCTCCTTTTAACAGAAGATGAAATCAAAGACCAGCATGAAAATGCGCTTGCATCAAAAGCAGCAGAGGATCTACAAAAAATAGTAAGTTGCAAACAAACTAGCAAGATAATTCAAATCAGAAATGGATTAATATAGACAAACAAAAATTGCAAACTTACCACCTAGATTTTAACATGGGTAAAGGAATTAAGACTTAACTGCAATTTGGTATGGAAAAAGAATTACACATTAACAGATCTAGGATCTACAAAAAATAGTAAGTTGCAAGCAAGATAATTCAAATCAGAAATGGATTAATATAGACAAAAAAAAATTTGCAAACTTACCACCTAGATTTTAACATGGGTAAAGGAATTAAGACTTAACTGGAATTTGGTATGGAAAAAGAATTACACATTAACGTACAAATTTTAATTGACAAGTAGGATTATGGGCATTGGAATGTTGCGTGCACCAATTTCATGATTGAAACCCCAAAATGGATTTACTCAGCCGTGTTCATCATATAAAACTTTAAAAAAATATCCTGAAACTATGCTCTAAAAAGATGCTATTACAATCTGGGGTGGATACTGGTGGGGGAGGGGGTGGAAAACAGTGGCGTATCTAGCAGTATTAAAATGGTGGGGGGGGGCGCGACCAAAATATGAGGGGGCGTGGAATTTATTTTCGGTGGCCACGCCCCACTGAAAAATATTGCTTCTTAGATTTCTGAATATACGTTAACCGTGACAGCATAAGCATAAGCCTAGCCTAATTTTTTTTGCTTCAAAGTTTTTGAATGGGGGGGGGGGCAAGCTTTTTGTGGGTCGGCGTATTCCCCCCCCCCCTTTGGATATGCCACTGCTGGAAAAGGGGGTGCAGATGGTGCAATTGCACCCCTCTAAATTGTATTAAGAATTGATTGTTTTATTATATTGTTGACATGAATTATTGGTAAGATTTTTAAGGCATTAGAGTGCAATTTCCGGGCACCCAGAGGTCCATGGTGTGGACTCTCATGCACCCATGAGCGGAGATCACGGGGGAAGGAGACACGTCCTCCTCTATATATTT
Source organism: Anneissia japonica (assembly GCF_011630105.1). NCBI lineage: Eukaryota > Metazoa > Echinodermata > Crinoidea > Comatulida > Comatulidae > Anneissia > Anneissia japonica. The sequence goes on from NW_022738763.1 coordinate 246,550, forward strand.
TTAAGGGAGGGGGTTGGTCCTTCTCACCCTTCGTCCACAATGCAATTTCAAGAAGATGACTGAAAATTGTTGAAATAAACTGCATAAATGATCAGGTTTTAACGAAAAAACGCTGCACAGCCAGAGTAGAGTACATCTTATTTTATAACAACATACAGTATCTTTGCCCACAAACATATAAATTACCTATAATACACGACTCGAGTGCGCATGCCTTTATTGTAATTCGAGAAGTATAAGAGAAAGCGTGCAAAGATAAGATTGGTTTTTGGCACATTTTCTTTCTCTATGGGTTAAGTAAATACATGAAAGACAATTTAGTTTAATTTTTTGTGGTACATCACAACGATTAGTAATTAGATCGATTATGATGAATTTTACTGTATAAGATTGTCATGTCCGGCAATCTAGGGGTACTATTTCCCCAAATGATGTAACCTCAGCCCCAACTATGGTGGGGCTGAGGTGGATGTTAAGGTGAATGTGGACTCACAGGTTTGAAGTAGATACATCAAAGACAATGTTTTAAAGTTTTTTTTTCTATAGTACCATACATAAAACATTAAATTAAATCTCTGTGGTTGCTGAAAATAGCTGATAAAAAAACATGATAATATGTTGGTTCTTCATTTTAACCAAACAATGGTGATGTGATGATGACGAATTTTACTATTTAAAAATGTCATTTCCGGCCATCTAGATCTATTTACTCAACTTTTCTCACCTCAGCCTCAACCATGGCAGGGGCAGATCCACAGATGTCCAAATGGCGGGGCTGAAAGGGGGAAGGGGTGAAATTTGGGCCGATCGAAACACTGAAATAGGAGGTCATGGGCATGCCCCCGCAAAATTTCTGTGTTTTAGACCCCTGAAAATAACATTTGAGGCGTTCTAGGCTATCGTTTTTTCCTTTTCTTTCTTTTTTTCTTCTTTTTTTCACCTCTCAAAAGGGGGTGGGGGCCCTAAATCCGCCCCTGCATGGTGGGGCTGAGGTGGTTGTAAACTCACATCTTTGAAGTATGTCGGTCCTACAAAACACATCAAAGGCAATTTTTAAGTTTTATTTTGATCACACGTGTTAATTAGGTCTCTGTGGTTGCTGAAAATCGCTGATAACATATCATGAGAATTCTTTGGCACTAATTTGACTAATCAACGGTGATTTGATGATGATGAATTTTACTATAAAAAGTGTCATTCACTATTTCCACGAAACGTCCCCCACCTTTCAAAACAGAGCTGCGCCCATGCACGAACCCCCTACCGCCAAATGCTACATCCGCCCATGTTAATCTTATTAAGGGTATGTTTACACACACGGCGCAAGGTTGGTGTAAGCCTGGTGTAGTGTACGCCTTTGTGTGCAAACTATGCCACTTAAAACGCCACCTCCGTGGCATTATTAACGCTACCTGCAGACCCCAGATTAGCTAATGCCACGGAGCTAACGCCAGTGACGCTTGAATGATTTGACCTCATTTCAAGAGATTGACCAATCACTATTCCAATAGGTTAGTCCCTTTGATCTCTTTCCTGTGCTCTCTATAAATGAAATGGTAAAGGGCTTTTCTTTTTCTATTGCATTTTACTTAGTTATAATGTATATGATTTGTTGAATGTGTTTTGTAAGATATTTTAACCTATTTAGACTGTCTATTAAAAACCAGCAACACTAACAATTGTTATGCTAGCTGAAAAATCAGAAGTAAAATTGTTCATTTAAAATACAATAATCATATAAGTTCACTTCGAACAATTCACAGATTTAAAAGTTTTAATGATGCCCTGTGAATATTTTACTACAGTTAAGAACCCGTACATTATTTAAAACTGAAAACTATTCCCCCATAGGCCTATATTACTACTAGTTTAACACCAGCGTTAATATAGCAAATGCTGTTTGTGTGAACACTTTGGAATTTTAATCTGTTGATTAGCTTATGCCTACGTAAGCTACTCCAGGCTTACGCCGTATGTGTGAACATACCCTAAGCTATTAAATATCAGAATATATATGACGGAATAATCAATTCTTCATTATTTTTTTTTTGTAGGAAGTGTTATCAAGTCCAGAATACACAGGTATGATTTTGTATTAACAAAAACTATGTTTATATTACAATTGATTTTAAACCATTTTTTGATCAATTTTCTAATATTTGTCATTCATCATGTAAGTCCTATCAGTCACAAAACATGTAACTTATTCCTATGTAATTTTTTAAAAAGAAAATCAACAATTTGATCAACTATAATATATGTTTGCAATGATAACGATAGAAAGTTAAAAAGCAATTGTTCATATAGAAAATAAGAGAATTTTACCCTAGTACAGTAACATAACAATTTATCGTGTATACCATAACAAAATATTTTGACAAATCGATTCAAATGACATCATAATCATTGAAAAACGATAAGATTGTTGTTACTACTACGATTTTATCGTTTCTCCATGATTGTTACGTCATTTGAATTGATTTGTCAAAATATTTTATTATCGAATACACGATAAATCGTCATTGAATCGTCATAGTGTAAAATCTTCTTATTTTTAAAATTTTCTATATGGACAATTGCTTTTTAGTGTTTTATTGTTATCGTTGCAAGTATAAACAGGCCTTTGTTCACTATTTATTGTCTTGACAAATTTTTAATTGCATTTAAAAAACATAAAAAAAATATTCAGTCAAAATATTAAATTTCAGAATGATCTAATCAAAATTTCTGTTTTTCTATGATATAATGGAATCCTGTACATAAATTGATTACCTACAATAAAATCTGTTAATTCTAGTGGACAATATTGAATTTTACTCTTTCATTTTATAATCTTAACACACAAATAATAAAAAATCAAAAATTTAACAATATTAACAACATAAAAAATCAAGACAAGTGAAATCAGAATAAATCATTTGCTGTCATACACAGGTTTTTCTACTCTCAAACATAAAAATGTAAATCATAAGAAAACACTGAAATATTTAGTTCATGCTTGCAACCTTGAGGTCAGTGGTTTGAACCCCAGATTTTCAATTTTTTTGCAGTATGCTATTTTTCTTCTGTTGCCTTTCTCCACCATGGTAGGATATTGAATGTAATTGTCTATGTGCAACAGCATTCTATAAATACTTCTCAGGGAGTGGAAATAGTTGGATATTTTACATGTTTGCCAATATTATTATATTGATCAAGGGTAATAATGTTGAAAGCATTTAAAATTGAATTGAAAGTAGTTAATTTCATTTGTCAACTTCATATTTTCGACCCAGTAGAACAGCAGTATTTCAGGGAGGTGCTGTAACAGTTTGTGCAGTATTTAATTGTTGTCTATTCCATAAATACATTACAGTTGATTTGTGTAAATTTTTACATTAATTTTATTGTTACTTTCATCTTAATAATATAAAAACTACTCTCCTTTAACAGAAGATGAGTTTAAAGACAAGCATGAAAATGCTCTTGCATCAAATGCAGCAGAGGGTTTACAAAAAATAGTAAGTTGCAAACAAACCAACAAGTTATTCAAATCAGAAATGGATTTATATACACAAAAAGAAAGTTGCAAACTTACCATTTAGAATTTAACATGGGAAAATGATCTAGGACAAAAAGTTGAAGAGTTAACTGCAAGCAGGCATTGAAAAAGAATTACATGTTAAATGTATGTGGGCTAGAGTATTCACTTTTTTTTATTAATGAATTATTAAATTGTAGTAAAGAGAAAAAATTGTTGACACAAATTTTAAATAGTAAGTAGGAGTGAGGGCATTGCCTTGTGCACCGATTCTGTGATTGAAGTCCCAAAACTGTTTTCCACAGTCATGTTTTTATCAAATGAAACATGAAACAATATTTTGAAACTGCTAAATAGCCCAACAGTTGCATAACACAAGATGCTAATTACAATCTTATGTTATTAAAAATCAGAATATATATGACAGAAATAACCAGTTTTTTAATATTTCTTCTTTTTTTTTGTGTGTAGGAAGTCGTGTCAAGTCCGGAATACGCAGGTATGATTTTATTAGCAAAAAAACTTACTGTATGTTTCTATTAAAATTAACTTAAACCTGTAATTTTAGGAAATTTCTATTATTTTTTCTTTATCGTGTAAGTCCTTCCAGTCACAAATATTCCTATGGGATTTTTTAAAAGAAAATCAACAAGTTATTAATATAACAACTATATGTTTCTTGTATTACAGAAAAAGTCTACTGAGGATGCAGTCTTGTTATTGTATCATAACGTTATAAATTTAGATAAACCAAACAGATATGCTATTCTTGGATTTTAGGTCTGCTTTCACTCCAGTTTCACCACTCAAGTTGTATAAAAAATTAATCAATCTCAATTTTAACACTGCTATTGTAAACTGGCTGTTTTACTTTTTGACAAATAGATCACAATTACTTAAGATATGTAATTCCGAATCAAGTAAAGCTAAATTCATTACCGGTGTGCGACAAGGGTTTGTTTTAATAATAAAGAATCTAAATCTGATATAAGTTCATCTTTCATTTCTTAATCTCCATATTTAACATTTGTATTATTTTTAGACTGGTTTCAAAGTGCATTTTTATTTGTTTACTCTGTTTGCAGACATGCAAACTTGTTTGTGTATTTTTATATATTTGGCAAAACAGCCACAAATTATAACAAATCAAAAGGTATATAAACAACTTGAAAAATCAAGACGAAGCAGAATAAACAACTGTCATTGCTGTCATACACAAGTTTTGCTGCTCTGAAACATAAAAATGTAAATACTAAGAAAACGCTAAAATAGCAAAACATAAAATAACTTCACCTATATCAATATTAGACTGGTTGTCATTATTATTATTAAATTTTTTCAAAAAGAAAAAAAAATTAAATGTTTGATCAACTTAAATTTTTACTGCATGCTGGCATGACAGCTCACACATTGCTACCGTAATACTACTTGGTTAAGTCCAAAAGCACCGAACCAGTTTAATATGATGATTGTTATTTTGTTTTTAGAAGGACCAAGTGATGATAAAAACAGAAAACCTCAGAAGGATGGTATGTAATACACTTCATTAGAAGTTCTACATTTCATTTCATTGAGGATGTGTCCTTCCACTACTGGAGTATATCTCCTCTAAATTCTAGCCTTGTTCCGATGGTGTAAGTTACACTGGTGATCGTAGTTATCGAACACGCGCTTGTTATGAGGCTGACACCGACCGTATGAATAATTTATATTATTACCATTCGTTGTAAACTTCATATAAATTTTCATGGTTTTTTTTTTTTTGGAAATCCGCAAAATACCGTGGTAGTTCGTTCGCTGTATCTAAAGATACGGCTGAACGAGATACAGTGAATGCCGATGAGATAATGTACGTACATGATTTTGAATTTACAGCTAATACGGAAGCCTTATCTTTAGCCACTGCAATTCACACATTCTAGCAAGAAGAACCACGAACAACGTTCGTACTTGCATACTAAATTTAAAGGCTCGGGTTCTAAATGCTGCCGAAAATCTCCTAAATGTTAATAGGTAGGCTTAGGGTAGGGGAGAAAAAAGTGAGCTGTTTGATAGTTGAGAGTAAGCTGTCAATGTTCCAGAGGGAGCTGTCAACAGCTCCATAAACTTAACTTTAATTAGTTTTAAGAATGTCCATTGGGAGTTAACAAGAGAGTCCTGGCCAGCAACATAGCCATTGGAATGTAAATAAGGAACCCATTACAATCACTCACTTCGTCTCACTGGCAATAAATAATTTAAGAACCCATCGCTATTCAACAAACCAGCAGGATTTATAACCCGTGTTTTTTCCAAAAGTCGGGTGCCATGGACCATTTCTGTTAACGGCCAAAATGCAGCATGTTATATTTCGCTTTTTCGGAATGCTCTACCAAGTAAAGATGAAAAAATTGGATGTTAAACATATTTTTCCTTTTATTTGTCGATAGTTAAGATGGCCTACCCAAATCAAAGCAGGCCTAGCCCAGGCAGGCCCTCACCTAATGACCTAATGTAATTTCTGTTTTGTCGTTTTGTTTTACTAAAACATCATCATGAGGTCAATAGAAATAATTTTTATCTTCAACTTTTTTATATCAGTGTATAAGCACTATAATTATCCGCTATAACTCTCGTGTAGACATACGATAAAATTTCATACGACCTTAACTGGATTTCTCATTAACTTTCCAGTGATGGTATGTTTTTATTTATCAAGGCAAATAACTTCTTGTTTATACAGTAAAAATACAGTAAAAATATAAAATGTTGTCTTTGATTAATTTGTATACTGTAACTATTTAACAGAAGACCACTTTGTTAACATACCAGATTGCAAATGTAAGCATACAAACCATTTATTGATTTTTATATCACAAAGGCCTGTAAAAACATTCCCAAAAAAGTCCAAGACATTTTGAGATTCAAATTTTCAATCTATTTGATCATTATGAAGAATGCATAGGTTTTTGTGTATGCGCCAGAGTGAGGCTCTCTACCTCTGTATTGTGTATCTGCCTAGCTGTCTCTTTCTGCTAAATGTATTCAATATACTCATACTCATAGTAATGCTGAATATTATTTCTTGTATCTTTAAATTTAAACTTTATCTTTTGTTTGAATATTCTAATATGATTATCAGCTACCCAAATTATGGGAAGAGTATAGCTGTTCTTTGGTTTTCAGGGGAGGGCAGAAAAAATATGTTAAAAATACTTTGTTTTCCTTATTTGGAAAATGGTTCTACCAAAAGCATCAAGGCAGAGGAGATGATAAAAACTAAATTTAATTGAACAATATGTGAGTGTGTGAGATAAATCAGATAGAGGGTGCCCTTAGATCTGCTCAAAATCTTATGACCTGGTCGTAAATAATGCATTGTAAACACTTTAGTTACATTTTATTCATTCCAAATTTTTACATAAGAAAATGTTGTTTCAGATGTATCTGCTGTTGAAAAAACAAAACGAAGGGAAACAGATACCAGTACCAATGATGGAACATCTAAAGTAATATCAAATTTCATTTTTGATAATTTATTTAAAATAATGATTGTATAGATGTTAATGATTGGTCGTAGTAGTCTTATTGATTTTGTTAGGAAATATTTGTTTATTTTAATATTTGGTTATTCCTAGTAATTTTAATTTAATGTTTTCAAAGTAGCACAATTATTACCAGTACAAATGATATTACACCTCAAGTAATATTTCATTTTATTTTTGATATTTTAAGAATTTGCTTAAAAGTTTGAATGGTGAATTTACGCCATGTAAATAGTTCTGAAAAGAAGAGACTGTTTTCAGTTGAGAATGTTTCACATTTCGATTGAGGTGCTACAAACGTTTTCAGAAGAATTATACTTACAATGATAAAGATAAAATCTAAATAGCAAGTATTCATATAGAAAATAAAAGAAATGAGAAAAGTTTTTACACTAGGACGATTGATAATGACTTATCATGTATATGATAACAAAATATTTTGACAAATCAATCCTTTTTTGTTATTGTTGCAAGTATAAACAGGCATATATTTGTAGAGGGTCCAAACAAGGAAATACTTATATGATTGAAAAGTGAGACTTGCTGCTGATTGGTAGAAAAACTAAACAAAAGCTAAGACTATTTCCATGTAAGGTGTTCAGTATTAACCAGATTAATAATTTCATTTCAGGAAACTGCATCAGCATCACCAGTGGAAGGTATGATGAAGTAAACAAACCTTTACAACTCTTTAAGAAAATTAATTTAAGCATCCTTAGATCGTTTATTTTCAAAATCACTGACTGTTTTGTGAAAACAAAATAAAGAGCTAATGCTGTTGTCATATATAGCAAGATTGCTTTAGTGTTTACCTTTATTGTTAGTGTAAGTATTAATATTATCATAACTTAAGCTTGAACTTGAAGTCGAATTCAAAATGCTATTGAAATAATATTGTTTGACTTAAGCTTTGTCTCCACTCCACAAAAAAATGTGATGTGCCCATATGTGGGTACGATGACGTTATATCATATATTATCGAATTGTATCAAAATTGTTTTCAACTTTATATTCCATCAAGTTTTATGCGAAGCTTTTTTTGATGAAATTTGTGAGTGTAGACAAAGCTTTACAGATTGTTAATTAATGGAAAACACAACAAATTGGCATGTAAAAGAAGATCGACGTAGAAGTTATTCAATTTAGGCACAGTTGAATTTAATACGCGAGTTTAATGGTATTGCCGGTATTATTTCATTTGGCTTTAGGCACTATGGCCAAGAACATGCTAAACAGTCCTGTTATTGTGACAGGTATTAAACCCAGAATCATAGGCAAGCATTTTAACCGCCAAGCAAGTCCTCAAGTCCACTCAAGTTTCTGAATAGTTATTATTATTGTTATTTTTATTTTGATGTTGGTTGGGCAAAACATTATCATTGATTTTATTATCATCATTAATAATAATAATAATAATAAAAGTAATAATAATAATAATAATATATTATTATTATTATTATTATTATTATTATTATTATTGTTATTATTATTATTATAGATGGTAATGTCATGATTAATAGTGATGGTAATTATATTGATGATGAGGGTAATGATAATGGGCACATTGATGAAGGTGATTGGAGTTGTAATGATTAATAGTAGTGATGAAATGATGAGAGTGATAATGAGGATTCAATGAAGAATATGAATGGTGATTGTAAAGATGCTGATGTTGATGGTGGTGGTGAAGATGAGTTAATAATGATGTTAGTGATTATAATATTTAATGGGGATGATGTTAATAATACTAAAGATGCTTTTTATTGGTGGTGATACCAAATGTTAAATTTACACAATGCATTTCTTTATTTTAATATCCAAAACTTAATTTAAAATTTTTCTTTGAAGATTCACAGTTGAAAAGGATAGATGCCAGTGTGTTAACAAAGATTGTACAAGTAATGAAAGGTGAATCTATAATGGATAATTCATTACGGATATGGGACTACGGAGGTCAACTAATCTACCACAGTATTCACAGGGTATGTTTCTATGCATAATGGTCATAAATTAAGGTGTGGGAGGTTTCAAATCAACTTAACCCTTGTTTTCTGTTAACATATGTTGTGTTGTTGAAATATAATAATTTGAAGTAACAGTTAAACTAATCGGGAAAATGTTGTATTTTAAATTTAAATTGTTCAAATAATAATTGGAAATAATTGTTGTAGTATGTTCAGTAATAGTAAATGTATATAAAAGCATAAAATGTACTCATATGTTACAAAATACATTTGACTTAATTATCAACAGACTACTGTATCGCCAGCTTAGTACCATTTTATTATGGTAATGATCCATCGTATACTGTAATTTAGTTGCAGAATTTAAATAAGAAGTATAGTTTTAAAAAAAGAATAGCTAAATTACATTATAAACTTTAACCATTTATACAGCAGGAGGAATATCTTTTGCCTATTTTTTAATTAGGGCTAATTTTATGGGAGGGCGGTGTGCAAATCAAATTTTGCCGCATACTGATGTTTTTTGTCTTAAAACTTGCTCCATCTTGCATGAAGTAGATATTTGTTTAGAAGAAAGAATCATGAATCATCAGATCAGATATTGTGTGGAACAATATTTTGTAGCATCCTGTTTCCCGACCACCAAGGGTAGGATTATAGTGGGAAAGAAGCCAGCCAATCAGAATATTAATTCTGACATTGTATATGTCGTAATTGCAAGAAAAATCAAGTCAATTTAACAATAATTTGAATATTTTATTAAGTGCTCTTACACATGTAGTGTCACGATCATGACAAATGTTGATATTGGAGTTTTTTGAACTTTGTGTAAGAATTGTAAAAATCATAAGAAATTCTGACTCTGCCAAGTCTCTAGTAAACATCATTTAGAAACTAGCCAACACCACCTATAATATCATTTCAATTGCCAGCTTAGCGCTCGAATGCAACATTTTCTTCCACCGGTATCATGAACACTTACATGTGGTGGTGTGGTCAGCCAGTAGCATAGGGATGGGCAGCACACTGATGCCTAGGGCTAATAAGGGCCCACTTTAAATAGGTCAACTTCATATTGTTGAAGAAAAAGCTACCAATGGGCCCTCAATAATATATTTTTTAGAGTAGCAATTATTGAATACTATGTTCATTGTTTACTTTTACAGGGCAACAGTTTTCTTGTTTAGTTTTCCAAATACTGTAACTACTGCAACCGCATAGGCCCCTCTTGAAATAATTAGCAGGTTCCGACAATCATTATTATTTATTACTAACCTAGGGGTAGTGGTAAAAAGAAAAAAAGCATGTCTTACAATAAATTTCATGTAAATTTGGTATAATTAGGGCCTATACCTAGTCCTATCATTTTCATTCTCTAAATTCAATAATATGGATCCAGACAATTAAAATTTCGGGATTCATCTACGCACCAAGGAAAATTAATGGCTCCCGGTATCCTAGCCATAACTCTGGCCTACGGCCTTTGGATAATCTTGCTGTGGGGCCAGTTCTCACCTGCCGATGCTGTAACCAAATCAATTTAAGATAAAAAATACACACTGAAAAGCTGCTAATGATACACAGTAGTATTAATAATAGCTACAAACAATAATGATAATAATGTAATTATTGAAATAATGATGCAGTGGTAATAATATACTGTACAAATGTTTATTGGGTTGAGGGGTATGGCACTATGACCAGATTAAAATTTAAAAGTAATATTTGTTTTATATACCACTATAATTCCTCGTGTTTTAGTCATGAAGAGCGCTAGGAGGCCTAGACCAGAGCTAGTTAGAACTTCGCTTCATCAAGGCCTGCATTTGATAACTTGTTAACTTTTGTATTATCACTGCCTGCTGAACTCGCTCACATTTCTCATGCTCATCAACCAGTTTAAATCTGGAACATTCTTCCATTGTTATTCCATAGAGAAAATAGAACTAGCAACAGAGCAATCATCATCAGCTGCTTCCAGGTCACCAAATTAGGTTAAATTTGATTAAGTCAGTAGAACACTCCCTCAAATTTTCTTCATCGCGAATTGTGAAAGGGCAAAACAAAAGACTACTCCTGGCTAGCTGGGTGTGGCTGAAGTTATTGCCTGGCTTTTAACCAATCAAATGCCTGGAATCTATTTAGTCGCTTTATAACAACTAATGTACAATAATAATAGCTATTGTAGTACTGTATATCGTCGCTCACATCACAAACTAACACAATCAAAGTAGATTGTGTTAGTTCATGTAATCAAGAAAGCGCGTCAAAATACGCGATGTTGTTAAGGACTTTTTGTGTGGTAAAGAATACAATATTACTTGACAACTAATATGCGCTCGTTTTGACGTGCTACTGTGATTTCACGAACTAACACAATATACTTTAATTGTGTTAGTTTGTGATGTGAACGACGATATATAAGAATGATAAATTAGTACTAATTCCTATTATAGTTCATGTTGATTATTACAGTTAATGTTAGTATGCTAGTAATCTGGGACAGATTGATGTTATTGTTATTGTTGTTTCATTATTTTCTTAATGTTTGAATGTTGTAAAGTTCATTTATCAATTTAGCTCAAAATCTATCTCTATAGATTGTATTCCTCTTATGTAATTACTGTGTTTTAATTTCTGTCTTTACTAGTTGTACATAACACCTGAAAGTATCTTTGTGATTGTTTTTAACATGGTTGATAATCTTGACGAATACGCACAAGTTGTAGATTCATATGGGGTAAGTGCTTTCTGAATTTTATTAAATATTTTTATGACTAGTATTAATATTAGTAATAGTCACAATGGTCTACATTTATTTTTTTTCTTTTTGTTCATGATTATTTTGTAGTTGATCTACATGAAAGCCATCTAAATTCTCATACAAATGTTTAATCATTAAAATGTTATAAATTTGTTATAAAAAATTGTTGTGACTGCACTGGTTTCATCTCTCCCACTGTTCTACATATATCCTAAAACTGCAGTAGTTCCTTGTAGTTAATTTAGTTACTATAATCGTCGTTGTAAGTTTTGTTAATTTTTTTGCAGAAAAAACGCACATGCTACATGACAAATCTAGAGTATTTGTTATATTTCATCCGGTCAGCTTACACATACACAAAGGACAAAGCCTGTGTTACTGATCCAAATATAAAGTTCCCAGTATTCATCATTGTTGGTACCCATTGCAAATCACTGACTGAAATTGAAGTAAGCAATTTTATAGATCTTAGTTTGAACATGTTGTCTTAGGATCTGTTTGTACTGATGAGAAAAAAAAGGTTCTTTTTTTGTGGTGGAAACGGTGCTCACAAATAGAACTGTTCTTTTTGGCATCCCGAAGAAAGGTTCTCTGGTACTGAATTAATACTGTACCGGGAACAGGAAAGAATCATTCGTACAAAAGAACTGTACTTCCTGGGGTAGTTTTTAGCTGCAAATAATGTCGACTACATCCAATGCTAAGCGATCGTTGTTGATTGAGAGGTACACATTCAGCTTAAATACTGTCACCAAGTCATTTATTGCAATTTCTGTGTGTAATATTGGACATACTTACTGTAAATGTACTACAGTAACAATATTTTTTTGCAAATTGTAGTGTGATAATTGTATTGCTTTATGTAGGTTAAAGAGAAGTTGGACAAAATTCGCAGGGCAATTGGAAACCAAGTGTACAAAACCCATGTCTATGAGAAATATTTTGCTGTCGAGAACAAACTCTCAGCTTCAGATGAAAATATTGTTCAAATCAAGAAAGTAATTCTTGAAATGAAGGAGAAGATGAGGAGACCTATCCCACTCAAGTGGCTAAATTTGTTGATTGCAATACAGAATTTAAGTGAAGTGACTCTCCCTTTGGAGCAGGTATGTATTATCCTAATGTTCTGTTTTAGATACACAATAGACATCCCCCCCCCACACCCAGTGCCATCACTGGTTACTAGCACTATCTGGTAAGATCAAAGTGTATATTTTCATCAACCGCCGAGGGATGTTGATTGCAATAAAAAGTGTATATTGATTGACCATATCCGGTTCTTGTTGATAAGGTCAGTTATTAATCGCATGTGTGCATTAGCTGCCAGGGAGAGGAACAATTTGCTTTAGTATGCACACTGACACTCTTGTGCTCTTCAATGCAACAAATAAATTGTGATTGAGGAACTTTAATAGCTGCTTATTAGGTAGGTCTAATGCCGTTGTACATTAGTCAAAGAGATAAAACTATCATGCAAACACTATGTTTTGTTTGTCTATTACCTTCTTGTTTTGCTTTGTTTATCTAGAAATTAGTTGTTTTTTTTAATGCACCATGCTTTGACGCGTGCCACTGATATAAAAGTGTACGTTTCAATAAATATTATTCTGAATTATTTTAGCATGTCTTGTATTTTCAACATTTTTATCGGAATGTATAACAGCAGCTTTGAACTTTTTTCATACAATACACAAAACACCAGACACTATATCAATTTTGTGTCTGGATATAGGAAAGTTTATGAAAATGATGGTGTCATGACATTTCAGCTCACTAATTCATATTTTCTAATTTTATGAAGGTTAAATCAATGGCAAGGGAATATGGAATTTCAGATGAGCATATTGATGTTGCAATCACATACTTAAGTGATGTTGGTGAAATCATGTATCACCCAATGGAAGAAGCATTAAAGAACTTAGTGGTGATTCAACCGATGGAGATTGTTAAGTATTTCAGGACTGTGTTCACCATCCAAGAGGAACAACAATGGGTAAGATTATGTTATATTATCTACTCGAATTATTCCAAACATTACAAACCTTTTTTTGGAAAGACGTGTTATATTCATGGGCATTGTATAACAAAATGTTTAAGAGTAATATTAGAAATGAAATAGAAGTACAAACACAATGTCTATGGAATAATGATGATATAATTGTTGATAATAAGCCTATCATGTATATGAAACTCTTCAAAAAAGGAATAGTTTTTGTTAATGATATAATTCATAGAAACGGTAGATTTTATACACTAGAAGAGTTGAATGATACTTCCTCTGTCGATATATCATTTCTAGTGTATGAAGGAATTAAACAGGCAGTGAGGTCATATATGAGCAAGCATAATATAAGAAAATTCACAAGCGCCCAATGCTATCCAATTTACCCTAATAATATAATTCAATTACAAATTTCTAGAAAGGGATGCAACTTTTTTTACCATACTCTGCTCAATTCAAAATTTACTAAGTTGCCGTGTAATTCCAAATGGTAAAAAAAAAAGGCATTGAGTTTACTGACAAACAGTGGGAAGTGTTTAATATAATACCAATCAAATACACAGAGAGTACGGATCTGAAATGGTTGCAGTATAGAATTATACATAATATATTACCAACGAGAGAA
>NW_022738763.1:260955-274920 GCF_011630105.1 Anneissia japonica
AAAAAAAAAAAAAAGTACATTGATTCACCATTATGTATTTTTTGTAAGCAATTTCCTGAAACAATTGACCACATTTTTTGGGATTGTGAAAAAATATATAAGATATGGAAAGGTATGGAAAGGTTTGGAAAGCTGGATAAATAAAAACCTTCAAATACAATTACAATTTTTAAAGGAAATGATAATACTTGGAATGAATGGAAAAAATAATAACTGTGTAAATGTTGTTATTATATTAGTAAAGGAAATTATCTATAGAAATAGTAAACAGAAAGTATTGCCATATATAACAAATATAAAGAGAGAAATTGTTAGATACTATAATATTACAAGATATATATTGTAGCCTCGCCTCGCGTGACTACAGGGGTTGTACACGTTTGAACAGACTCACAATTCGTAACAACTTGGTTTTGTAGTTTTTAATCATGAAGTCGTTCACTGAAATAATCAGTAACAATGAATCAAATATAATCAGCTCAAATAATAACACTAATTAATAATATTTCGTAGATAATCACATCGTATTCATTTCGAATTACAGTACACCTAAGCCTAGAGTATATTATTATAAACAGTATACCCAATAACATGTATAACTATTAGCACTTTATAGTATAAATTGTAAACAAATCGCGTAACATACGCGTTGCCGCCAACAACGACGCCACTCTACTACACGCGCGAGCATCTAGCTCGCAAACTTACAGCCACTGTACTGTATGCATATCATAAACGTAGGGTTAGGCCTAGCCTATATTGTCAAATAAACATTACTCTTTTCTGATAAAATAATAAAGTTTAGACTAAATTAATGCAATCATGTAATGCCTAAAATTATATGTTATATTACAGGGCCGGCGGAACGTTTTTCAAAGTGGGGGGCCCCACTTATAAGCAGGCGCGTAACAGGGTTCTTGGGTCAGGTGGGGGGGGGGGCGGCAAAGGTAATAGTTTTCCCGGTTAGTAATTTATGACTTGGTGTGATACCCCCACCCCCATATAGAAAACAATACGACATAGGGCTTATTTTATTATTAATATAGGGCACACACATGTGTTTGAAACTAAATAATAATAAGTATTTTCATCGTGGTTTTATTTATTACAATCATAGGCCTATTCTTTCACCATCATTACATATTGAGGCCCTTCTTTTAGGTAAAACGATCTATCTTAAATTTTCTTTCTTGGGTTTGGGTCTATGTGTTATAACTTAGAAAGGCAAAGGAGAGCAAGCACAATCTCTAACATGAAAAAATGCGCGCAAAGCGCGCGAAAAATTGTTGTGTTTTTTAATTCTAATTTCGTCGAAATTGATCAAAACTCCATAAAATGTGCAATTATTAGAGGAAATTGGCCTACCTCAACAAAATATGCGGTTTAAAATTTGAGATTTTCAGGAACTTTCCCGGGTGAAAAGGGCATTCAACGGGGAAAGATTTTCCACTGATGGATATTTTCCCCTTGTCCCCGGTGGTTACGCCACTGCGGAGAATACCTGGCGGCTTAGATCAAATTCGATATGGACACTTTTTGAAGTTGAGAAGGGGTTGCAGGCCGGGGTATTGTGATATCTGTTCATTATATCTTCCTTTTTATTCTTGTCTTTATTTTTCTCTTCTCCTTTTCTTTTCCTTTTTCTTTCCCCTTCTTTCTCTTTCCCTCCCTCTCCCCTCTTTCTTTTCTCTTCTTACCCAGCCCGGTACGACGGCTTGGTCAGCCCGGTAAAAACCGACAGTCTGCCCCCCCCCCCTGGCCCCTGCCTGTTACGCCACTGCTTATAAGATGAATGGGAATATGAATCATGCAGATCTGGAATCAAATTTAGGTGGTGGGGCCAAAATTCAAGGTTTTCCACTCCTGAAAACGGTCAGATAATTTTTTCCCATTGTTATTACAGTAAATAGGCCTTATGTGTGTATACATACATAAAAAAAGATTGAGTAAGTCTGTCTCTTATACACATCTTACTGTATATTACATAAGCAGAGCTTGACAGGTCACGATAGCGTTACAACTGTGCTTAGAACAACCATTGTGAAATATTGCAGATGACAGAATGATCAATTTAGCATTGCAATGGTAATCTTAAATTAAAAAAAATTATGTTGTATATAATTTTTAGTGTTATTTTTAAAAGAAAAAAAGACATCCAGCATTGTAGTTTTTCAACTACGTAACACAATGATGTGCATTTTGATACCGGGGAGTATGTATTATACTATCGTAACAAAGTAAAACTGAGGTTTTAACAAGATTGCAACAAGCCACTGGAGGGATGTTGAAATAACTAAAAAAAAAGGTTTGGCTACAAAAGAATAAAAGAAAAGAAAATTTGTAAGGCCACGAGAATGAAAGTTGTAGATTTGCGTCCGAAAACACATGAGGCATTTTTTCATTTTTCATTATTCATTATTTTTTTTATAAATGCTGTCCACAAGCCGCAGCATTGGTAATTTTACATTTATTCCCAAGAAACAATGCTTACAGTCATAAATGTACACTAGCCTATAAAACAGATCCTTTTCTACATTTAAGAACTCTTTAAACATACGAGATTTCCTATTGGTCAGAAAGATCGATTTGACCCGTAAATGACCTCAGTAGTGATCGGCAATCATGGTGTGATGTGGCCAGGCCTGCCTTCGCTCGGTGTTCGCGCCGAGTGATCAGTGATGAAAAGACCGTTTTTCTGTCTGTTTACGACTTAGAAAGTCTGTTTTTTAAAACGAAGTATATTTTTTTTCAAAATAATTAAAATTTTTGTGCGTTAGCTTTTTAGGCATGCGGGCGGTGGACGCAAATCTACAACTTTCATTCCCATGGCCTAATCATGTAATCTAACAGCAGTTACAGAAATATACAGTGGCGGATCAAAAATTTAGGAGGCCTCCCATGAATCCACTTGTCATTGCTAATGATAGCTTCATTCAATCTAATTTTACCTCTAGGAAAGTACACAGATACAGTACTTCTGGTACATCTAAGCCTGGTTGTCACTTCTTTGTGTTCTTATGCCATTTAAGATGGTTAAATTTTCTGTTTTCAAATTCATGCAGTAAAAAGTGGACAATTAAATACCAGCATTGATTGTTAAATAATCAGAGAGATGTTCGTTATAATTTCACGTTGTTTCCTATCACTGAGGAAGTCACAAAGCCAGGGAATGATCGATTCACGGACTCCAATTATTCCAAGTGGAGTTTGTGAATCGATCGTTCCCTGGCTTTGTGATTTCCTCAGTGACAGGAAACAAGTATAACGAGCATCTCTCTGATTATTTAACAATCAATGCTGGTATTTCCCAAGGATCTAAGTTTGGCTGTGAAGGATTTAAAATAATGATAAATGATGATGATTGTTAAAATGATGATGCTGCTAAAGAACTGCTCTGTTCTTAAGTATGTTGACGACCTCACAATTTATGAAAATGGAATAGTTAATTAGAGCAGTTTTTTACAAGAAGACCTTAATGCATTTGATGATTGGTGTATTGGTAACTCACTTAGTCTTAACTAAATGCCAAGTGCTTCAGGTTTGTTTAGCAAAAACCCCCCTAACCAGTCACTATTTATGGGTGACTCGCAACTTACCGTACCTTTGTTAATGAAGCTAAAATACTTTGTGTCACTATCCAAGGAAATCTAAAAATGGGACTCGCATATACATAATGTAATTAAAAAAGCTGATCAGAAACTCTATTTTCTGAAATGTCTTAAAAGGAACGGATTTGGTACTTGTGAATTATCCGTTGTTTACTCTACTTATTTTAGGCCTATCCTTGAGTATGCTGATGCTATATGGCACTCAGGACTTGCGTGTAAACTTAATAATTCTGTTGAAGCGATTCAAAAGAGGGCGTGTAGAATTATGTTAGACCTTGATTTTGGATCTTATGATAAAGCTCTTGCTAGGTTGAATCTCCCTTCTCTCTCTGAGAGGAGGGTATCCCATTGTCTTAAGCTTGCTAAAAACCTCTCTAACACTAATCACTCTGCCGATTTAATACCAACAACTCGTTTTAAAGTTAATAGTAGTAATCTGCGTAACAGTAACAATATTTCTCGCTTACCTATGCGCACCAAACAATTTTTCCATTAGCCCTATCCCTTATTACATTGATTTATTAACCGCAGACCGAATTTATGATTCTCTTTTTTATGTTGACTCTTGTTTTCGATTTTAATTGACTGTATTTTATTGTTGATCTGTATTTGTTTCTTACTATTCGATTTTAATTACTTGCTTTTTATTGTTGATTTGTTATGGTAATTTGCAATTTAGCCATTGACCACGATTATGTTACAAATTTTGATGAATTTATTAATAAAGTGATATATAAATATTCATTTCGTTAAGTAATGCTTTAATATATAAATATTCATTTCGTTAAGTAATGCTTTTTAATTTTTTCCTACAGAAACCAAAACTAAGCGATCACTGGAAAAGGTTGAAAAAAGGTGTTCTGACGAAGCGCCTTCTTAAGCATCTTTGGGAGGAGTTTCCAATACTTAACGACGACACAATGTTTAATTTTTTTGTCAACTTGATGAACAAATTTGGCCTCATATGCCAAAAAAAGAAACAGGTATGTTTGATCAAATAGATATAATTGATAGTGTAATAAATTTTCATTAGCATTTTAGATCTTTTTAAAAAGGATTGTGTCAAAATTTGAGCTTTAACCATTGACCAAGGTCAATAGATGAATGATAAAAAAAAGTGATTCTAAATATTAAACAATGACTATTGTAATAATAATAATTAAAATTTTTTTATATAGTGCCTAAAAAATGACCGATTCCTCTATTCGCTTTTGTCTAAAACTGTGGTAGAAAATTATCCCCTGCCTGACAGCAACCGGCATTTCAGAGTTTAGGTTTTGGGGCAAGGAATCACAAGGTTGGGCTTAACTGCATTCACTTAACTAAAATACCTGTATAACCCTTTTTTTGCACGTCCATAACAATCGTAAGATTCAGAATGTACTTTTGTAATAAAAAAGCGATGTTAGGCAATACCCATAGCTAATATAAAACTGATATTCCCTCAATAAAGATTTCATTAAAACATTCTTACTTCTTTGTGCAGTATTTTCCATCATTCAGTCACATTTTATAACGTAAATGCAGTAAATGAATGTCATTTCTATTCTTAAAATAAGCTGTCATGGCTAGGCCAGTAGGGTACATTACATCACACTTTACATCACACTTCACACAGCCTGAGTAGAGTGGTACCAGTGGTGGTCTGTTTTCCTAGCTGAGCCATGTCTACCTGGATGGAATAAAAATCGTAGCATTTTATTTCTTCTACAATACAGATATTTTCCATTAGTTGATAATTAAATATTACAATCGTTTTATGTAACATATTAATGCCTATATTGTCTGCAAGATTTCTAAAAATTACATGTCGCTTTGATAAATCTTGGTCAGCATCCACACACAGGCAAACTCCATGGAAATCAGGAGGGTATGAGATTGCTAAAAAAATCGGGGGAAACCACCAAAATCGAGGGAAACCACCAAAATCGGGGGAAACCACCAAAATCGGGGGAAACCACCAAAATCGGGGGAAAACCCACTAAAATCGGGAGCTCTAGCTATAATATAGGCTAAAAAAACATAATGTTAGGTTTCAGGATCATGTTAAAAAATGACTGGAAATTGTAAATTCGCAAAAATAAAAGGTTGAGAAATATTAAAAATTGTAAAATTGTGAAAATATAGGGCCACGATGAAAAGGGGCTATACAGTATTGTAAAAAAAAAAAATATCCCCGGCCGAACACCAAAATGGTATTTCTGAGTCTAGGTATTGGGGCAGGGAATTAATAACAATAATATGTCAGTCTTGCATACCACTTCATGCTTTCCTTGTAATTCAGTTATAAGTTTCACACTACAATATGTTTTTTTTTTTTATATTTTTTTTTTCGTTTACATCCAACAGCAAGTACACTTGCCACTTACATGATGAGAATGATGCTTTATAAACTAAGTCTCTTTATGAGGCTTAGTGAGTGGAGTTGATTTTTCGTGAGAAAAGGGATTGAACCCAGGACCCTGGGATCAGAAGGCAAGCATTTAACCACTGAACTATTCAACTCCCCAAAGAAGTTATCTCTCTCTGGACAATAACCCAGTATTTCTCAGTCAATTGAAGGTTTTAGGGCCGGAATTAAAAGCAGTGGCGAACCAGCGAAGGAACTGGGGCTTTAGCTCCCCCACCTGACAGGTCAAGCCTCCCCATGGACAGAGCTCGTCAGGCAGTCAGACTAAAGAAATGTGAAAATAGGCCCACGCCAAGCCAACACATGTCCGTTACAGTCTGCAAGTATCATTTCTGGCCATCCAGAGGTTCCTATTCTTAAAAAAATCACCCAGCTAGTGCCTACGAGCTCAAGTATCCCTGTCAGGCAGCTTAGGGGTGGGATCCAAGAAAATATATACAGAGCCACCACTGATTACAAGACAGGACAAGAAAAATCACTAATCATTCAAGTTTATAATGTAAATATACTTATTTTTATTAGTGGAATTCAGTGTATGTTGATTTCATCTAGTAAATGGCAAAAAATTGTACAAAGTACATGATGTTATGTACAGTTAATATGATGTATTCAGAAATCTACATTCTTTGTGTTAAGAAAATAGACCACATTGTCTAGTTCCTTACACATCTACCTATTCTAACATTTCTTTTTTTCCCTCACTTTCGTTGCTTCAACAGAATACTGATTCAGATGGTATTGCTTACTATGCTCTTTCACATTTACAACCAAAGCAATATTCAGATCCAAAAGATGACCAAGAGGATGACAAAGTATCCATCTTCCATGATTTCTGTGGTTTTCTTCCTGACCATTTATTCCATTTGGCTGTCACTAAATTCATTGAAGAGTTTGAAGTGGAAAATGAAAATGACAGTGAACTGGCATATGATCATGCAGAGTTTAGTATTGATGATCATCATTATGTGAGGATAGCAGTAGCAACTATCAATCACCGTAGGATGTTTAAGGTACAATTATACTTACTGTCCTCCTGTTTCTTATATTTACACTGCAAGGTTAGCCCTGTTGTCGTGGCATTCTTTTAAACTCCAAGTCAGCTTGAAATCTGCCAGTGTTTTATAAGCCATCTATCAATTGTATATTTATAGAAAAACAGCTACAATTGCAGGTACAATTATTCTTCAGATTTCGTCATTGTTGGTTGTAGTTTAGTATGTCTGCTAAAAAGTCACTTAATATGAATTTATTAAATAAAAGTAGAAAGTTGAAAGGAAGATGATAAACTATAAAGGTGGTGAGCGGTATAGGATAGGTGGTGAATTGGGCAGAACTCCGGGAGACAATTCCTACTCTTTTCCGAAAAAATTAACACATTGTCTTGCTGATTACTTCAAAATCTCATAATTGTAGTGATGTCATTGTGCCACACAGCCGATTTAATATGCATGTTACAAGTCTCACATGCACACATTCATAGCCATATATATTCAGTGACAATACCACAATACCGCATTCGAACACGTGCGGAACATGTGTATATGCTAGTTTTTAATAACATTTACAAACTGAAAACCAAAGAAAGGAGACTAATGTTCATATAGTGCCTAATAAAATTGTGTTTTATGGTAAACTGGTATTGCACAACTTTCTAAGAAATAATTTGGAGGTCTAAATGCACTCTAAAGAGTATCCCCAACACTTGATATTTAATAGTTTTGAATTTTTTTTGTGTGGGGGTGGGGTGGTGGTGGAGATTGACATTGATTGGTTCTACCAATTGCGGTAGAACGTCGGTGCGACAACACCTATTGTTTGTCGCTCTCCGTCTTTACATGAATATCCTGGATTTAATGCTGAATGGATTACCCCTTAAATTGACTAAGGACAGAGACTACTACTTTTCTAGGGCTCACAAAACAAATAATACCCTTGATTGGGCAAGAGCTAAAGAACTTAGGAATCATAACTTCTTTCCAAATAATGTAGCTCTGTAGAAGGTGTGGCTGGGCAAGCCGACCTCGGCCCCTTTAAATTTTTTGAAAATTATAAAGAATTAAGAAAAAAAAACATACTGTTTTAAGTTAAAATTAATTTAAGTCCTCAACCCCAAACATGGTGGGGCCAGATGAGATGGGTGGACCCGGATCATTTTTGTGAAAGTCCCTCCCTTGACCCCCCTCTATTTCTAATTCCTGAATCCACAACGAACAATCGCTCTCTGGCCTGGTAAAGTATGGATGTATTCACTTAAAAACAACAACAAAGTGATTTATTGCTTTCCCTACCCTACTCCCAATCAGATCAGTAGGCTTATTTTATGAATTCTTTTTAATTTATTTGACATCTGCCCATCTTATCCATGATGTAAAGCGTTTGTCATTGTTTGTTCATAATTGCAATGTCCATTAATTCCATTTATTTATAATATAACATTTACATTTGTGGTAAAAATTTAGTATTTTCAATGCCCAATAATATTATAGGTTTTTTTTCCTGGTGCGCTATAGACCTACATTATTTCTTTCACATTGTTCTATAATTTTACATAGCATGTTGACATATGTAGTGAAAATCTGAAACACCACGTAGTTTAAAGTGGCATGTTTCACATCTGTGCTATGTGTATATCTAATTTGTAGAGATTTATTTTACTCCAACCTTGTTCTCACCCCCCACATTTTAGTCCCCTTTCCTCAAATTTGCAGCCACCCAATAAAAATCTTGTATATGAGCCTAAGTGGTGGATCTAGGAATTTGAAACACGGGGCCCAGAGAGGGGGGCCTTCAAAGATAGAGTGTGCAAGAACCTTAGTCCCCATGATGGTTCGGGCAGAGGTAAAAAAAAATATATGGTTATGGCACCTCTAGATGGCCGCAAAGGGCACTCTTAGATATAAATTTCATTACAATTTTCTTTTTTTAATCCATTTCTTTTTTTTTAATTTTGAAAAATATAAGGGGAGGGCAAGCCAGTCCTCAAATCCACTACTGCCATCAAAAGCCAAAAATTGCTCTTTGATGCACATGGTTATAGCATTTTAACAAGGGGCACTCAATAAGTATTAATAATTTTTTTAAATGTGTAACTGAAGTAAAAAATAGGAGAAATTATTTTTTTTTTACTATAAAAAATATTATTTCAATATAATATTTATCATCTCAGCAAAATGTTGGTCAGACGGCTGCCTCATCTACCGGACCACTTCCGCCGCCCATTTTATCTGTGATTTCATCTGTATTTTCTAGTATTGGAATAATGATATAAGGAAGCAAATAATAGGTAATAATTTTTTGTGTAATTTTCTGTAGACAACAGTTGTGAGGAGGCAAGAACTTGAAGCTTCTTGTGTTATGGAACCAGAACCTGCAACATGTAAAAAGGTATGAGAACAGTTATTTAATATTGATTTACAAGTTTCCCTCCACCTAGGTTTATAGAGATCATAGGATGCTGTTCAGGAAGTAAAGATATTTGCACCAGGAAAGAGTGCATGGAGAGCTTTTGAACTGGACATAAGTGGGTTCAACCCACTTATGTCCAGTAACAGTATGTTTTTTTTTCTTAATTCACTCAGATCCAGTAAAGATCAATTTGCATAAACAAATCACACAGTGCAAGGCCAATGTTGATCTTTTATATAACCCCAAGATAATGTGAAGTTGAAACTACTAAATGATTTATTTAAGTGTTCTCATTAATGTAGCAGTTGGTCAATCAGGCATTTCAATCTAATGCTTTCCATTTTACCTAATGTCCTTGCTCATGCACATTATGTTTAATGTTGTCTCTCCTGGATTATTTATTAGTAATTGGAAAATATTCACCATAATTAGTCATCTTTTCATTATCAAATTATAATCAATGACAATGGCTCTTAGTAACTATTTTCATTTTGGTTTGTGCAGGTATTGTCATTTCTTCAAAATGTCCTTAAGAATTTGTGCTTACCTGCAAGAGGGATTCATTGCAATATGTGTATACGTTGTAGTTATAGTGAAAAATGTCAGGGCATGCCCGATGTTAAACATTTCAACAAAGATATGGTGCGATGTGGAAAGCATATGACGAACATCAAACGCTACTGCAAATTGTTTGGAGGTGAGATTTTACAGTTACTTGTTTATTTGCTTGTTTGTTTATTTTTAGCATATATTTATGTATTTTTATTTATTAGATACTTGCTTTTCCTGTAAATCCTCAGTTGGACGTAGCATCCCTGATATGCTAAACACAAGGAAGCTCTTTGCTATTCTGCCTGCTTCAACCATGCTGATGTTTAGCTGTTCTCTACCTCTCTTCCATGAATGTCTTTTCTAGACAGTTGTGATGTTTTCAATTCAGTGTGACCAAAGTATTTTCCAGTTTCTTCAATTCCCAATTGTTTCTTATTGATTGATTTGTTCTGTATTCCCTCCATGAAACAGGCATTACTCTTTGGTAAAACTTAATGTCAAAAACATTTAAGCCAGCATTCACCTTTTAATTTAGAATCCAGGACTCGCATCCATATAAGCACACTCTTATGATTGGAGAATATCAAATTTACTCCTTGGTGTTATTATGGATGCTACTCTGACAATGAATAATCACATCTCTAAAATTACCTCCACTTTATCTTTCCATATACGCAACATTCGTAGTATTAGAAAATACATTGACAAAACAGCAGCCGAACAACTTGTGCACTCATTTGTCACCTCCCGTCTCGACATGGGTAACTCCCTGTTATATGGACTTCCACAAAAACATTTACACCATCTTCAATTAATTCAAAATTTGGCTGCACGTCTGATCACTAAAACTCCAAAATATGCACATATTACCAACATTCTGAAAGATTTATACTGGCTTCCTCTAACGCACAGGATTATTTACAAAATTTTGCTGATCGTTTTTAAAATAAAAAATGACTTGGTTCCAGACTACATCGCAGATATGTTCCATTGGTATGCTCCTAAACGTAACTTACGTTCTTCCGATCAACTCCTCCTGCATCAGCCCAAATCACACAATTCCTGGGTAGACAGAGCTTTTTCTGCGCCCGCTCCACGCTTGTGGAACAATCTGTCTTTCACAATTAGATCCAGTGAGTCAATAAATACTTCCAAATTGTCTCTGAAATAACAAGATAAGAAAACATAAGAAAGAGAAAAGAAAAGAAACAGGAAACTTAAGAAATATAATGAAAAGGAATGGATAATAAACATAAGAAAGAAAAATGAAAGAAAAGAAAATTTCACATGAGAAAGAACAAGGAAAGAAAGATATGCTGACATGAGTAAGAAAAGAGAAAGAAAATAAGGAATCATAAGAAACAATCATAAGAAACAAGAGAATTAAGAAAGATAATGAAAAGGAATAGATAAGGAATCATAAGAAAGAAAAATGAAAAGAAAAGGCCACATGAGAAAGAACTAGAAAAGAAAGATAAGGTAACATGAGAAATGAATAGAGAAGTTAAAAAAAAATATTTAAAAAATAATAAAAAAATATAGAAACAAGGAATACATCAGAAAGGAAAAGTAAAGGTAAGTAATTTGGTAACATAAGAAAAATAAGGAAAAGATAAGAAAAGGGAACATAAGATGCAATGAAATTAAATGTAAAATATTCCAGGAAAAACTGACAAGGTAATATCTGACAAAGAAATGATAGTTGGTATACCTGCTTAGTGAGTTAGCAAGAAATAGAAAGGATGTTATCACTTTGAGAAAGTGAAAAGGTAGGTCTACATTTTGATTTCTTGTGCTGCTTAATTTCCAATAATAAATAAATTTAAAAAAATAAATAAACATGTTTACACTTTGTTCTTTGTGATTCCTGTTTGTTCTCTACCTGTTCTTTGACCCTGCGCCTTGAGCACCTATTTTTGGTGGTGATGTTTGCGCTTTAAAAATCATTATTATTATTATTATTTATTATTTGATTGAAACTATTGTATTAATGTTCTTTTGTATTTAATATCTTTTTAGTATTGTTCATCCCAATTTTCTATCCTTTTAATTTTGCCAATCTTGCTAGCACTTTTATGAATGTTTGTCCCTAAATATTCTTATCTGGTTACAATTTCAAGTGGTTCACCATCTATCAGGATTATCGGATTAACTTCTGATTTGTTTTAATAACTTTTGTCTTCGTCCCATTCCTTTTCAGTTTTTTTTTCTTTCGCCATCTTCTTGAACAGCATCGAAGAGATTCTTTAGAGGTGGGTTCACATTTCGTGAGACCATACCCACCACAGCTTCACCATGAAATTTTGAGGAAATAGTACCTCTAGATGGCCGAATATGACACTCTTATATAGTAAAGTCATGGTAAATTGCATTGGATGTCTTGAGGAAATTCATTTCAGATGTTTTCCCACTGCGACTTTAAAGACTTGAATCCCCAAAGGTTTTGTCCGGTGTTTGTAGAGCAGCAAAAGATCAGCTGATTCGATTTCAAATTATGAAAAGTGTAGGTTGTGGCACCGAGACCTCTGATGATTAGTGCCCAAAATTCTTTACAAAAACTTAATGCAATAATAGCATATTGACTACTATTGTATATTTTCGGGAAATATTTCAGCTGCTCCAAATCTCTTTCCTATTCTTCCTTCTTCCTTTATTCTTTCACAATTTTGCGTTTTTTTCATATTTTTCATAATTTTATACACTCACATATAGTCATTTGTTTAGGCCTAGTCGAGGCTAGACCTCGGCTATGCCTATTACTATATTATTTAAATATACAATTTTAATAGATAAGATTAATTTAACATGGACATAGTAATTCATACTTAAACAGTACATTAAATTTATATATTATTATAATAACGTTAACAAATACCGGTAAATAACAATAACTAAACCGTGTACATAGTGTATCGCTACTACAATAATAAGATTAAAATTTTCAATCTTATAATAAATTTTATACAGCCGGTGTTATGTATTGACCTAGGCTACTATGGCTAATGACAGGTACGCTTTCACCATTAAGGGCTTTTTCTATGAATGGAATGACCTGTATGAAACACGAGCTCCTGTAGACCAAACCCAGTACCGTTACGATTTTAATCGTGCGGGAAATATCCTCAAGATCATAACGTTTTGTATGGAGTCACAATTCAGTTAGTTGATGTAAACTGGTGAAACAATGTGCAAAGGCTCTAAAGACAAGCAATCCTAGCTTATACTCGATTCGTTGTTTCACAAGCAGCCAATGTAGCACCTTTAATACAGGACATGTTCTTGTTTTTTCATAAAATACAAATCTGTTCAATTTGTGTGATATACCATAGAAAATAAAGCTTAAAAATATTGTCTTTGATGTAATTATTTTACTTAACTACTTTGAAGCCGTGAGCCCACATTCACTTTGTCTTCACCTCAGTTCGGGCTGAGGTGCCAAAATTTGTGGAAAAAGTACCTCTAGATGGCCTGAATTGACACATACCAGTATATAGTGAAATTCATTATCACATCACCAATGAAGCACCAACAAATTTCACATGATCTTTTATGAGCGATTTTTGGCAATCAAAGATCTAAATAACCTTTGTCATCTACAATAGTTGATACAAATGCAGTAGACCAGGCTATAATTGAGATAGGTGCCACTTGGAGAGGTAGAAATTCTCATATGGTTTTTCTAGACCAGTTTTTTATGGGGAATCAGAATATGTAAGGTAAAAGGGGTGTAACCTGAGAACTTTCGCGTGAGGGCGCTTTTTAAAAATGGCCGCAAAAATCCAATAAACTACATATATATTGGTAAAATAAGCACAAAAGAGGTAGGTTTGACCAACTTTTGAATATGTAATGATAGGAGTAAAGTATAACTAGCTAAAGTTATTGATGTGAAGATTTCGGAAGGCAATTGAGGGCGCTTTTTAAAATGGCCGCCAAAATTAAATAACAACTTAACAGCAGCTTCAATACCCTAGATAAATTTGTTTAATT
>NW_022738763.1:275113-282940 GCF_011630105.1 Anneissia japonica
GTTTTAGATGTTCTGTCACAAAAGTTGTCTGAAGAACAAGAGTATGTCTCACTGCTGCTTGGAGTTAAGGAGAAAAGTGTAAATCAAGCAAGTAACATGTTCAATAGAAAGTTTTGCAGAGACAAGATGACTGACATCATGGTTGCCACCATGTTAGCAGAAATTCCCGTGGAAGTCCAAGAATTGAACATTCATACGATAAATACGAAGACTTTCAGATTGCAGTGATAAAAGCAATACCTGAAGATTATTGTGCAACATAGGGCTACACAGTTAAACACTACAGGACAAATATGTAGTAAATGAATTTATGCCTTCTTCATACATGAAAATTATGGTAGTTGCCTGAAATACCTTGTATAGCACACAGAAATAATGAAAACAACGGGATATTTGTAAGGAAGCTGGATTTTTTTAAGATTCTGGTGATATTTTCCATTCTTCAAAACAGAAAAGGGCTAATATAAGGGGGCATTTTTACATACATTTTCAAAAGTGAGTTAGCTTACACCCCTAAAATATGTTATTTTGGGTTTAAAAAGTCAACAGCAGTTATTACATTCAGGTTTTGTAATTTAAACAAATTAATCTAGGGTATTGAAGCTGCTGTTAAGTTGTTATTTAATTTTGGCGGCCATTTTAAAAAGCGCCCTCAATTGCCTCCGGAATCTTCACAATAATAACTTTAGCTAGTTATACTTTACTCCTATTATTATTACATATTCAAAAGTTGGTCAAACCTATCTCTTCTGTGCTTATTTTACCCATATATATGTAGTTTATTGGATTTTAGCGGCCATTTTGAAAAAGCGCCCTCATGCGAAAGTTTCTCAGGTTACGCCCCTTTTAGGTTACACCCCTTTTACCTCACATATTCTGATTCCCCATAAAAAACTGGTCTAGAAAAACCATATGAGAATTTCTACCTCTCCAAGTGGCACCTATCTCAGTTATAGCCTGGTCTACAGGATTTGGTGGTAGGGGTGCGTGACGGTCCCATTACCTCAGCCCCATCATGGTCTGTGCTAGGTGGGGACTTTTGATAATATGCACTTCTAGGTGCCCGAAACGTGCACTCTCATACTTTAAAAATCCTACCAGTGTTTATAATAATAAAATAATATATCAACAATACAATACAATTATTTTTCTTAATACAATTTAAGGGGTCCATCCCAGCATAAAAAATAAAAGTTAAAAACACTGTCTTTGATGGGCTGATGTTTGAAAAGTAAATATAATTAGTTATTAATTAAACAATAATACTGTCCAATACAAAACCACTGAAGCAATGTTTAAAAATTAATATTTAGCTAATAGATATTGTTTGGTTTTAATTGAACTTTTTTTTTGATGAAATTGATTTTAAGTCTACTGGTAAATTATTCCAAAGTTTTGGGCTTTGATAAGTGTTCACTGAGTTGAGTGATTTGCTGTAAAACTTTTTACTGCAATCAGCGAAAATGTAGTCATGTTTTGAAACAATTGAACTAACTGGATTGAAATATTTGAAGGAGATAATTAAGGAATATGGGACATATCCTGATGAAGTGAAGATCACTGGATTTTCAGCACACCATCAACATCTGGTTGCTCTTGCAAAAGACTTTTCAATTAAAGATTTCCATACAGTTTGTCAGATGTATGCCCTTTCGAAAATATCATAAATATACAGTTTCTTCTATGTTAATTTTATATATCAATAGGCACTTTGAGCAACAAGACAGGTGGACGGTGGTTCTGTGCTCATCAGAGCGTGATGACTACAGTAAACACTTGGGCGCTTAACCCGAATTGCCGTTGTCGACGGCTCCCCATACTATTGCGTATGATTAGCTGTGTACCTGTCTTTTGGACAGGATTTAAAAACCTTCATGGTTGGTATGATGTGTGTTTTGTGATAGAGATTACCATCTCATCAAACATAAAATAAACTGACTTACTGTAATTAGACGTACATCAAATAATTTAAAAAATAAAACATTTCTTAGTAACTTTATCACAGGCCATGTAAGTCTGTGTGTAATACAGTACTAAAGGGTATATGCTGCAGGATATAGTTTAAATGTTTTTATTTTGAGGGTTAACATTGTTAATTTTGTTTATAGATAATCTTTTTATGTTAAGATTGATTGATGTTTCCAATAATTATGACTCAAAATACTGTATAAAGTATTCCAAAGACGTACAAAGTGTACATTAAGGCAATATGTTTATTTTAATTATCTATTAATTAACAGATGTAACTGCAAAAGTTGTGGGCTCTTCTGGTGGAGATCTTGAATTTGAGGAGATCAAATTACACATACCGACTGGTGCAATTGCAGAGGGTGAACATGTTGACATATTACTTGGACAGCTTAATCCAACAGATGAATGTGAAGTGCCTTTTGCTAGTAACCTGGAGTCAAGAATATCGCCTATAGTGTCATGCGGACCATCGGGCACCACCTTTAACAAACATTGTAAACTTTCATTTCCACATAATGCAATCAACAAGGAGTCTTGGGAATTCACTGTATACGTAAATGAAAACGTCTGTGACGATTGGAAGAGAATAGAATGTGATGACCAAAATACCAAGGTTTCTATACTAGATGGACAATGTTGTGTAGAAACAAACCATTTTTCTAGGTTCTTTTTAACAGGAAAGATTCAAATATTATTTCACTGTAAAAAGGAATTGCAATTAGGACTGTATGGAAGGATGTTTAATGACGGGTGCTACATACTTAAACTGAGAGTCTGGAGTAAACATGATTATAAGGTAATGACAGTTGTTAAATTATTGTATTCAACCAGATTTATTCATACAATATGCAAGTATCTACAAACTATTGTGTATCCATTACTCATGTAAACATTGTTTGTGAGTAAATGCCACTGTACACCTTGGGGCTGAATGGGACCACAACATTGGATTATGTACTTAGTACTTAGCTCATTGCATATGGTGTGTACTATTATATAATTTATTTGTTTGCATATTATAATGATATTTCAAACTACATCACATACTAATAATTTTTTATCAATATCTTAGTCAGTAGAAGATGAAGTAAATACTAATAAAGAAAACCTTCTAGAAATGTTCCCACCAATTTTTGTAAAGTATAAAGACATGGAAATAATCATGGATGAATTTCACAATGAAGGGCAATTAGAAAGCTCTGCAGCAGTGGTATGTATTTTTGGTTTATAATTTTCAAAGTCATGAACAACACACTTTAGTGAGAAAACTAATGTAAAAAAAAACAGGTTTGCGAGATAGGCATGCCCAAAGCAATTTTATTGCTTTTTCCGGATATTTTGGGTATGCTTAATCCAAAAATGCAAAGGTCCATTTTTTCTGAGATGGTCTAAAAGTAACCATAACTGCGTTATTAGAGTAGGTATCGACATGATTTTGGTACCAAACCCTATGTTCTCAATGTCAACCTGTCCAATGGTGATATTCTCACAAACAATAAATGGCAGCCATCTTGTATTTCAAAATGGCTGCCAGTTTGAAAGTAAAATAGCAATAACTGTGCTATTAGAGCAGGTATCATCTTGATTTTGGTAGCACACCATAGGTTTTCAATGTCAACCTGTCTAATGGTCATATTCTCACGAATCATAAATGGCGGCCATCTTGAATTTCAAAATGGCTGCCATTTTCACGGTAATAAAAAACATAACGGTGCCATTAGTGCAGGTGAACATGATTTAGGTAGCCAAACCCTGTGTTTTCAATGTCAAGCTATCGAGTGGTGATAGTACATGGGCTTATGTAGCAAAATAGGCTTGAGTTTGCAATTCATGTTAATTTATGGCAACAATGTTTTTCCGACTCAGAATTTTATACTGAACAAAAAAAACGTTGGTGCCAATTTTTTCGGCCGCCATCTTGGAAAACATGATGGCGGACGCATCTGGTCAAACATAGTATCATTAGAAAGGAAATCATGCACTGAATATTTTTTCCCATTACACTAATATGAAAAAATGCATAGAAACGCAGATATTCGGCATTAAACACATCATTGTCTGCTGCCCTCTATTGGTGAGAATTTCATTTTTAATATTTCTAGGAAGTTGGTTGGTTTTCTTGGTTCTAATACAGATATTTTGTAGAGTCTTATGTTTGTAACTAATTTGATACATTGATAAACAAATTTCATATGTATTCATGGATATTTTTTTTTTTATTAAACAATGTAAATATCCATATTATTTG
The DNA here is from genome assembly GCF_011630105.1 of Anneissia japonica. Classification (NCBI taxonomy): domain Eukaryota; kingdom Metazoa; phylum Echinodermata; class Crinoidea; order Comatulida; family Comatulidae; genus Anneissia; species Anneissia japonica. Next base: position 279,333 of record NW_022738763.1, read on the forward strand.
TTCATTGCAGTTTCCTATCAATATATTTGTTTAAGCTGCAATATTCTGGTATTTTCCAGTCTCGGCAAAAACAAAATCGTTAAGCAGACCGCTTGATTATCAGAGTAATTGTAAATACCATATCATACCATATTTATTTGAATATATACCTAGGGACTTTCATTGTTAAGAATGGTTTTGAGGGGACGTTTATTTTTATTATTATTATTTTTTTCTTTTGGTGTGAATTTGATGCACATATACTCAAAATATATGCCCTTAAATTTCACTACAACACGTAATTACTATCATAATGAAAGGGAAAAATGTAATTCTACTGGAGTGAAAATCAATAGAATCTGTTGACAATGATGTTGCTTTGTTTACTGTCATTTGGTTGGGTGGGGAGTTGAGGCTCTAGAGGCGATGTTTATTCAGATAAATATGATAACAGATTTATCTATGGTTAAAACTTTTTACTATCCCTATGTAGAAGTTTTGAAAAATGAGAATATCTCACACCAGAAACCATCTCGTACTTGTGAATCCGGATTTTGGGGGTCACAACAAAAAAGGTGACAATTTCTTGATATTGATCATAGGTCTAAATAATAATTGTAGATTGTGGATTTACCTACAGTAATAACAGACACATTTCATTTTAATTTTTATAATTAAAGTTCTCTGCTCTATCTATTTCTGTCTAATTTTTGGAACTAAACAAAATCAAAGGATGATGAAATAACAGCCTTCATGCATCTTGGTACGACAGGCACAATTTCGCAGGAACAATATCGTTTGGCAAGCCTAGCTGAAACAACTCTCCGAATCTGAAAAAAAAAATCTGCCTACAAAAAGCGGGCACCTATTGTAATACATGGTTCCAAGTTGGAAGAGGTTATTTCCGGGAGATCTGCGGTGGTCGAAGGGGCAGGGAGGGACTTCCATTGATGGAGAGTGTGAACCACATCAGCCCCACCATGGTTGGAGCTGAAGAAAATATTGATGATTGTGACACGTTTCGATGGCTGGAAATGGCCCTCTCAGACATAAATTTGAATATAATTTTCATTTCTACCCCAATTTTTTTTATATTTAGGAGGCCCGGCCGGCTTTCCTCCTCCCTGTACTGTACTACTGATCTGGTTAAAGATTTCTTAATACATTTCTTTATATTTTGCTACACATAGTGATACCCACCGGCACTGACTGCCTTAGAAAATTGATAATAAAGCAGTGAAAACATGCAAAATTATAAATTTACGGAGATTCTTGCTTGTTTGCAGGAGTGATTTTGATTTCCTGGAGACTCTTGGCTTGAGAGTTAAAGGAAGACTTGGGACCCCTACAGTGTCAATGTTTCTGTCGGGTAACTTGCAATTGATAATACATTCTTGTTGCTTAAAACCACCTAGTATAGAGGAAACTGAGATGTGCTGGACACTAGGGTTTTTATAAAATAGTATTAGATCACTCCATTTGTATTATCAGGTCCATACTAATTTCTTCTACTATAGCTCTCAAAATTAGGCAGTCATGATTCAGCTCACTTATGTTTTTTTCTTTACTGTCAATTATGTAATATTATTTTAGCCTCGACTCAGAAGGATGATGTTGGACAGGGAATTATTTACCCACTTTTAATTTTTTATGAGAAGTGCCTATTAATATGTGAATTCATTATCTATAATCTGAAATTATTATAATTTGATGCGATTTGTTTCGAAATTCTCACAGGTAAACAAAGTGTTAACCCCAACAATTAGAGAATTTCAGAATAACCCTTAAAGCATTTCTGCTTGTTTCCGAAATGGTCCCATTGAAATATTAATAAATAACGCTAAAATGACAAAATACAAAAAAAAGGCCTTATCCATAGCTCTCAGTATCAAAAACATTTCATGTCACCTTATGTTTTTCTGCCAAATGATTTTGTTTAACCCTAAACTCAGAAGTACCAGGATGGTCTCCGGCGGGGATAGTTTCACCTATTAAAACTGGATTGTAGATAACAGGCTATATTATGATTATCACTTTTTTTATGAAAATCGCTCCCAGTCAAGCAATTTAATTTTATGTTCCTTTTGTTTTACTAAATGATATTGTTTTTGGCCCCCGGAAATTATAGTAGTCTCAGAAATACCGCTATGGTGTCTGAAGGGTAATAGTTTCATCCTGTAGTAAGAATATGTAATTATTGTATCTATATTATGTAATTGCGGCTGTTGGGTGTTGATGTGCACTTACTCTCAATCTCAATACAATAAAGGTTATACGTCAACAAAAATGATGATTTTCAATTTTTTTAATGAAAAAAATAATAAGCATGAATAAAAATGTTTTTGTTATCAGTGTATCAGTCCAGTTACAAACAAGAATCTACAAATTATCGGTATTAGAACTGAGAAATCAGGTAAATTTGTACATAGAACTACAAAAATGAAATTTTCACCAAAAGAGGGCAGCAGACAATGACATGTTTAATGGCGAATATCTCCATTAGTATTCATTTTTTTATATTAGTGTAATGGGAAAAAATATTCAGTGCATTATTTCCTTTCTAATGATACCAAATAATGATATGTTTGACTAGATGTGTCCGCCATCTTGTTTTTCAAGATGGCGGCCACTTAACCTTCTCGAAAAAATTGGCACCAACATTTTTCTTGTTCAGTATAAAATTGTGAGTTGGAAAAGCGTTGTTGCCATTAATTAACATGAATTGCGAACAAAAATACATAAGCCCCTGCACTATGATATACACATGTATCATGAATGGTGGCCATTTTGAATTTCGAAATGGCCGACAAATTTCTAACACAAACTGCTTAGTTTTTTGTGAAGTAATGTCAATTATTAATTGTAAAAACCCAAGTTTTAATTGCAAACCTATCAACAAATTAACCTGTCTAATAGTATATTCCAAGTGGAATCATACCTTTCTTGGACCATGAAGACAGAATGACAACACATGTGAAGTACCAAAGAGAAATCCAAAAGGGGATTGGTCATGATTCTGTATGTCAGTAGCCTATCGGAAAAGATCAGATCGAATGAGCACGCACAACTTTAATACATGATTCAGACATCAAAAAAAGTTGAGAGAACGAGTGCATTGGTAAAACAAGATTCCATGAGCAAACACTCACTTTGTAGAGTTATTATGTGGTCATTGCGACCAATAGTAAAAAGTTTGACCGTTTAGGTGAACATGAAATGAGGTTAAAAAATATAAATAAAGGGGTACGAACTAGAGCCAACATGGGTTCTTCTTAATGAGACATGTACAAATCAGCAATCACTGGACATATGGTCACACACAACCACATTCCAGATTGAAAATACTACAAGTTACAGGGGAACTGATGTCGACAGTAGATGAATAAGGATCTAAATGGTTCAGAAGTAAAGACAATAATATTAAGAGACGAGGGAGTACACCAATTGTCCCATGTGTAGGAACCATTTTTGTCGACCCACAACAAGACCCAGGGACTCCTGCTTACATCAGACCAGGAGAGGTTTGCCGACACAATACCACCAGTCAGCAAGCTGAGATAGATATGCAGATTTGTACACGTTAATTTGAGAATGGTAACTGAGTGACCAAAACTGCCATATGTTTGTTT
>NW_022738763.1:283540-300246 GCF_011630105.1 Anneissia japonica
TCAAACAGTCCATAGTTAATATTCCCATGCAGATTAAATTAAATCGCAGTCAATTACTTCGAAAGGAAGAGGTCTCACAATTAAGTGCACAGGGTATTTAATCGGCAAAGACAGTAGAACAAGAAATGCGCAAACTACTTTTTGTTCACTATGGGTTATTTTTTCAAAAAATAAGATTTGGATCTACTTCATTGGTATTTTTACTATTTGGCAATACCAAAATATACTTGTGGGATTGGGGACAACGTATCAAGTTAATAGAACAAAGACAGGTTGTTTCCTTATCTTTACTAATGGTTAGAGTTTAACATGATCAATATCTCAGTCATAAATAATGACAGCATCAAAGACACAGATTAACGATTACAAACCAGGTAAAACAGTCCAACTTTGTTAAAAATTCGACAGGTATGATGTTCAAGATTTAGTGAAGTGCAAACCATTAAAAGAACAAAGCAAAACCAATTTATATAACATTGAAAGAAATTTGGCAATAAACCATGTGTCTGTGATAGATATTATCTTTTGGCAAAATCAAGTCATCTATGGAACATGGGCACATCCATTTGGAGAATGCAGTTTAAAAAGTTGGTTATTGTTTAGGGAACAGATACTAAGGTCAACACTTCCAATTGTCGGAAGTCAGGATGCATCAAATAACAGACACATTGATGCTACTGTATTTTATAGACTGCCTTAGACACAAAACCAATAAATGCTTACTTGCCATACCCTATATCAATGTTGGTTATTGCAAATAAAAAAATAGGAAAATTGCAAGTACTGTGGTTACCTTGATATGACCTTTTTACAAGTATGTAAATGACACTTAAATTAAAATATTATCTCAGTCAAGAAAGAATTGATGATGGGAGCAATATTAATGGCTCATGCCAACAACATATTTTACTCTTCCAGCACCCAAAGCAGTCATAGTGGTGGCTAAATTTGAGTTCCAGAAATAACTGCGCAAGAACTATAATTTTCTGCCCGATTTTATGGTGTAAACGTCTGTTCAAGCACTTTTGAACAGACTACACCATAACAAACTGAATTTGCTTTAAAATAAGTAGTGTACAATGAGCTAATTTGAAGGGCATAGGTGGTATGTATGCCTACCAATTTAATCATTAATGATGTGAGAGTAGGTTGGTGTAATGGTTTCCATTGTGGTTCTTAATCTTCTTCATGTTTGACTACACCAGTTTGCGCTACCAACATCTACCGGTACATTTTTTATTATTGTTACTTCGCCATGCAAACTCTTAAACAATAATACCTAATGAAATAATTTCAAGTTCAAATGTGTAGATGGCAGAGAAGAATAGCATGACACAAGTTTTATTGTTCTAACAAGATATGTTGATCTGCTGATTAAGGAACTCTTATGTAATTTCTAGATTAATACCGGAGTGGCTGATATTGTAAAAACATGCATCTGAAAAAGTGTCAGTCATTTTGAGTAAAGACAGCTGGCATCCGTTCTTCATGTGAATATCACCATTGGACTGGTTAATGTGTTATTAAGTTCGTAATAAAATCTTTTTTTAATCGACATATTTACTTAAAAAAAAAAAATAATGCAGTTTTCATACATGCTAACATTTTGATAGTAAAAAAATGGGGTAATCTGGTCATGGGTGGGGAGAGGTGTTCCCATTACATGTGTAACTCCCCTTGGAGGCTTCAGCTATTAATGTATTATAAGGGCAAATCTCATGATTCTTATGATATGTATTCCAATAATAAAAGTCTAAAAGTGTGTTTTCAATAATTACTGGACTGGTATTTTAGCAACTGCAACTTCATGTCCAATTATTACGTCACTATTCCTGCTTTTTTATATGCAAGTACTGTATTCTAGTCATAATTATCATATTATTGACCTCCATTTTAAAAAGATTTCAGACAGACCATTGCCTCACTTGTTTCACGCACCATTCACGGAGAGGCTATGCTGTCGCCGAGCAACGTATTGAAATATATAATGTAAATATTGAATGTTTTTCGTAGTGTGTTATTGCAAAAAGACTACAATTAACGTATAATGCAACTTTTTTGTAAACTGGAAGAGCGTGAAAAAAAACGCGAGCAAAATTGGCTTGGGGTCAGAATACCAAAACAGGAGTGTCCTGGCCAAAGAAGGATTGCTGGCATGTATAAGTTTTTGCTTGAAATTTTTTGGCCATTTTGTATTTCAAGATGGCCGCCATTACAGTAAGAATATAAATTGAACATGTTGACATTGACATTTATGATTCGTAGAATCTCACCATTGGGCAGGTTGACATTGAAAATATAGGGTTTGATACCTGCTCTAATAGCACAATTGTTATTTTTACTGTAAAAACGGCAGCCATTTTGACATTCAAGATGGCCACCATTTATGATCAGTGAGAATATCACCATTGGACAAGTTGACATTGAAAATATAGGGTTTGGTGCCAAAATGATGTTGATATTTGCTCTAATGGCACAGTTATTGTTATTTTTAAAGTGAAAATGGTGGCCATTTTGAAATTCCAAAATGGCTGCCAAGACAATCTCGGGAAAAAATGGACCCTTGCATTATTGGATTCAGCATACCCAAAAAATGCAATAAAATTGCTTTGGGCTAGTCTATCTTGCAAAATGACACTATGGTCCACACTATTTTCTTGCAATTGTGTAAGCATCTGGATCCAAATTTTGACTGTATTGTGTTGTATTGTCAACAACAATATTCTTGATTCTGTTATTCTTAATAGTAATTTAAATGTTACTATTAATAATTTGTATTTCATTGCAGTTTCTGACATTTTCCATCTTGTACTTATAAAAATATGTATATTATTGAAGCCAAGATAATTTGAAACTTGCTTTTTTCTTATCATTAAATCTAATATTAAATCTAAATAGATATTGATAATAATAATGAAAATGATATTATACATACCATATTCGATATATTTTTTTCTTTTTTTTTTCAGATGATGGAACGTTATCAGAAGATGGAACGTTATCAGATATGGTTTTCATATGATTCACGTGAATTTTGTTTAAAATTAAATGATGTATCAATGAAGGTTTTAAACACAAATATATCGTTAACCCAAGGAGAAAACATGGTTAAGAAGCTACCTGTACATATATATAATCCATTCGTTACAGGTACAGCACAACAAACCGCTTTATACGTAATGGTCATTGGCTCTGCAAAAACCAGGTGCCTGTTTTAAAAAACAAAAGAATTTTTCAAATCTGCTAAAATTTTTCATGTATTGACCATATTAACTTTTACACTAAATATACGAATTACCATATCTTTGCCTTTTGTTAATCATTTTAAAAAATTTTTGCATTATTTATCTGTTGACCTGGATTACAAGGATCTAATAATTTTATTTTTCATTTTTTGAGACAAGAGCCGTTTTTGCTAGAGTTGGTCACAGTTCGAGGTCTAATTTTATTGTGTCAATCTCTAGCCAAGTCTGACAAAATGCCACTTCAGTAACCACAGTGATATCAAAATATTACTAATTGAGGACAAGGGTAAACAAGCAAATTTTTTCTCAATTGAAAAAAATAATGTACGTAATTGAAAAAGAACGTAATATTTTCATTCTGGGCAATATCAATTAACACAAGGCGCTTCTTTATCATGTTAAAACATTTTATCATGTAATACCCTCTATAATACAGTACAGTTTAACTGCTCTAGAATAATAATTGTGTATATTTTGAAAAGTGTGTAAATTTAAAAACAAAATAAGAACAATTTAATCCTGAAATCTGCAAAAAATCCACTGTACTTCTCATGTCGAATTTAATACAGTACAGTTTAACTGCTCTACAATAATAATTGTGTATCTTTGAAAAGTGTGTAAATTTGAAAACAATAAGAACAATGTAAGCCTGAAATTGGCAAAAAATCCATGTTATTTCTCATATAACTAGAGCAGTTTATGATCAACAAACAGGATTTCCTTAGTCAGTTTAGCAATACAGTACACTTTTTTTGTTTTTTTGTAAGAACACATTTATAAGAAAACGGAGACTGAAATTTCTTAAAAATAACAAACTGAGGCTGAGTTTTCTGTTTTTAATTATAGAAATTTATTTATACAAATATTATTGTTATCTCATTTGCCGTAAGGTCTGAATTATACACTCTGTAATACAGTATGTACATTAATATGCTGCTATACAATAACAATTTTCTATATTTAAAAATGTGTAACATAAGAACAAAATAAGAACATTTTGAGCCTGAATTTGGCCAAAAAATAAAAAAACAAAAAGTGTGAAAATACTTAGTTTATCATAAAGATTAACTTTACTTATTTTTACAGTACATTCTGTTTAACACAATCTTAATACTGTACAGTAATAGGATTTTTAAAATTCATTTTATTATTTAGGGGAACAATTGAATGGCATAATTAGGTTTTTTATTTATATTTATTGGACGTTTTTCAAAATGGGGAGTGTGTACGCACCCCCACTGGATGCGGGCCTGCTTACATAATAATGATTATGGTCAATTCTCTTGGGATGTAATTATCTTTAATTGCTTAAATTTCACACAGTTGAATTTTGTCGATCTGAAAGCTGTTAACTTTGATTTTCAGAATATTATAATTATAACTTATGATTTTTTAGATTTGGTCAAGACGCACATGCTGTAGCAAGCTGATAACTGGTGGATAATGCACATTTACTGTACATACATTTTACTCTGAATAATTTCCTACACATATTTGGCTAGAGCAGCAGAAATATTTTACTTTGTTTTAATTTTTTTTAATTTTTAGTGTAAAGCACACCAGTTTGCACTACTTTATTCAATAATTTTGAAATTGAAAACAAAAAATTTACAAGAATGATTTAATTGAACATTACATTGTCAAAAAAACTGCTTTTGAATATTATACAATAAAATACAATTCATCTACTTACAGATATTCGACATGCATCCTTAACTGTAGACTTACCTAGTCCATCATCAACTATGGATATGCCTCATCCATCCTTGGCTACAAATGTTTCCCATCCATCCTTAGCTGCAACGGTTACGCCTCATCCATCCTCGGCTACGGATACGCCTCATCCATTCTTGGTTACAGATACGCCTCATCAATCCTTGGGTATATATTTTATTTGTCGAAGCAAACGTATATATATATATATATATATATCAAGATAACCGTTAACACTGTTAAATAGTGTTAACGGCTATCTTGATTTATATTATATGCAACTATTTGTTTCTAGCCGTACCTATTGTGTAATGGATATATATGTATATATGTTAAGTTGAATTTGGGAGTGTGAAAAAATAGGTGCCTCCCAGCCTTCCCAATCGCAATTCAAAGCCGGGACCTTAAAATAATAAATAATAAGATTTATATAGTGCACAAATTTACTGCAGTAGTGCTTAAGGTGCTACATGAGGAATGAACCAAAATTTACTGTGGACCTAAATTTTCCAGAAAAGAAACACCACAAATCACCTCACCGTTTACAGGCAGTTTTTTTTCGGCTGCCTATGCAAAGAGAATACCAGGTGGGGCACCTATTTTCACTCGTAGATTCCTGTTCTTTAATGTTCAAATATAAATGAATTTTAATGGAACAGAAGAATTTTGATATACAGAAATGTTTATTTATTTATTTTACTTGAATCATATTTATTGAGGATGTACCATATCCAGCAGAAGCTGATCATTTGGGACCCTCAACATGTAACAAAAAAAAAATTACAGAAAATCATCTTACCTACAAATTTAAATCAGAATCTGTATTTTAGAAAATAAAACTTAGAATACAAACATTACTACAAATGAAGAGATAACCTCTAAATTGTCTTGCAGTATATATAAATGTTAACTGGATTCAAACTCGGGACCTTCTGCTGTGTATGGAATACTAATAAAATTGAAAGAGTTGATTAAAGAGTTAATTATTTTAAATACTTGGGTGTTACTTTTGACCCTTAGCTTACATGGAGTAAACAAACTGAAAGCTTATCTTCGAAAGTGTCTAAAATGGTTAATGATTCTTATTATTCGCCGTATCAGATATTATGTGTACCTTAATTTATTCTATAAATTGATGTTAGCTAAAACTTTGGTTTTACCTTTATTTGATTATATTGTTCTTGAGTGTCGTCAAACTGCTCCATCCAATTATCTAACAGTCTACAAGTTCTTTTAAACACCTTAGGAAGGATTTTACTTTCTTGCGATATTAGAACACCAATTAACGATATTTTAAGCTTGTTGAACTGGCAAATTCTGAGTAACAAATAGATAGATCAATTATTATTCGTAACTTTCAAATGTTTTCAAGGACTTGCAATTTCCTATTCAATTAATATGTTCGTTTTTCTTGAAAGTGATAATAACACTCATCTTTTAGTTTCATAATGGAACATAATGTCAAGGAAAACATACCTTTTGTTATCGGCCATTCATGAACTGGAACTAACTACATGAATTCCAGCAATTAATTGGTCTCTTCTGTTTTTTGTAATTACGTCCTTTTGACTGATTTTCCAATCTCTTTTGTATTTTTATGTTTTAACTAGACCACAACAAAAACCAGTGCCTTTGAATTGTGCGTGGCATCCGGTATAAAGAAAGTTGAATAAATAAATAAAGAAAATATATAATGCCCTCATTCTCCCACTGCTGACATATGTGATTATTAGGTGGGGTTCATCTGACTGTAGTAAATTTAATAAACCACCTACATTTAATCCAGAAAAAGCCTTACGTATCATATTCGATGTCAACTATCAACATTCATCTTCACCCCTTTTCAAATATCAACCTGTTCTCTCAACATTGATCCTTAATTAAAAACAGTTGTTACATTCATGTTTAAGTTCCACAGTAAACTCTTGCAATCTATCTTTGACAGTTATTTCCATACAGTTGATCACGCCACACCCTTATTACCAAAAATTAAATTAAATTTTAAGAGAACTTACTAAAGCCAACAAAGCATTTCATACCAAGGTGTAAATATATGGAACAACCTCTCTGAATTTCGAAAATCTCAAAAACACATTTTTACTTTCAAAAAACAGCTTCATTGTGAACTAAATAATCTGTAATATAAAATGAAACAAACTCCAAAAATTGATACAAGCCATTATTGATTCAATATTTCGAACTTTATTATTTCATCTTCAGGAAGTTTGAAATATAGAATCAATAATGGCTTGTATCAAGTATCTGTAAATTTTCTATTTTTGTCAATTGGCGAATACATATCAGATAATTATAAACAGTTGGCATTAAAGAAAGCAGGGTGATTAAATGTTAATGATATACAATGATGTTGGCACAGGGATGTGGTAAGTGGTGGGAACACAATAATGAACCTAAAGTGTGATAATAAGCAATTAGTAGAGCTCCGCATAGTACACTATAGGAAAATTATTGTACGAAGGCTAGATTTAATGCTTGGAAAAATTTCTGCAAGTAGGTCCAAAGGAAATTTTTGAATGCATTAAATCTAACCTAAGTATAATAATTTTCCGTTTAGTGTAAGATGCATGCTTTACTAATTGCTTTTTAAGTCAATCGCCGTCTTTTAATTTTAGTTTTTTATATTACCAACTGTTGTAGCAGCTATCGGTTGCTATAGTGATATGATCAGTATACGTGTGCGTATTTACATTTAGTTGTGCGTATTCTGAATTTTGCTCCTGCAGTATGCGTTTAACTCATCCAACATCAGCACTACAGTACGGATACGATGAATAGGCCTAACTATTGTGTTAGAAAGAACTTGTTTGTAATGCTATATTGATAAACTTTTGTCAAAGAAATAAACATTTCAGCATTCGAGAGGGAATAGAGTGACTGACGTCCTTTTTGTCGGTGCATGCAGACAAGTAAAATCGTGCAATGATTTCATAACTAGGCCAGGCTACGGCCTATGCCTAGTAATAGTAGGGAGCCGGGGTCGGCCTGCCTGACCGTAGGTCTAGATCTAAATGTGTTCCTTGAGTCTTTAAAATATGTCTAGAATATTTCTATTAAACGTTCACTTTGTTGTGTTTATGAGGGTCCATTGATTCAATGAATTCCTTAATTGTTCATACTTAATATTGAATTTGAAGTAACTTTCTTCGGGTTCTAATTAAGCTTGTTTTACAAAAGCAATTTTCAATTACAATTCAATTTTTATCGCGGTGCGCGATGTATTCGCGGTGGTGACGAAAAAATGAGGATTTTTTTTTTTGCACACGAACCTTTAAAAAATCAAGCCGAGCGTCCAATAATAAAAAATTATTGGACGCTGGGGAATAGGCAAATAGCATTGCGAGTTACAGTGATGATGTCACGATTGACTTATAATAGAATTTATTGAATGTCCATCACTTCCAATGGGCTTTGCCCACTAGACTCCCCAACTAGACCTTTGGTGGCCCTGAACAGAGCCAAGATGCACACTTTGATTGCATAGTTCCGTGGGCACCATCAGTGGATTGATTATGTTATAATGGGCCCTCTACTTTCTAAAATGTTTGCCACTATTGGATTTGTCAACCTAACTATAAGTATGTGGGTATTTGCAGTGTGTCAGTTGTCATCTCTTTTTACTTAGGGCCATTTTTAGTAATATAGATCCAACATTCTACTTTTACAAAATGTAGATATAATTGATATTTTAAATTATAAATTATTTAATTTCAAAGGATTGACGGAAAATCAATTCAACTTTCTTAAACTGGATGTCTCACAGTGGTATGATGAACAGAGTTGTCTTCCTATGTTGAAAGTGTTGTTCAGAGACCGTGTGACAACTGGCAGACTATCAGAAATTAGTAGCACAATGGAGTTGCTGAATGAATTGGTTGCACTTGATCTTTTGAATGCAAACAAAATTGCTATTCTGCATGATACCATCAGCATAACTGAACATTTTGGTGTTCAAAGCAAGATTAAAAAAAGACTACCATCATTTCCGGAGGTTAAGGAAGGAACCACTCCGAAACAGTTCACAAATCACAGACAAAATGTAATGAAATTTGGGATGAAACTGACTTCAGCTGATGTAAAAAAAATTGGTGGATTTTATAATAAGAAGTATACTGATTGTTGGAGTATGATCATTGATCTTGAAGAAAGGAATCAAATCTTTGATGGAAATATGGAGGATTTCAGTGAATTATTGAAAAGTCTTGAACTCCATCATGCATTGAACGCACTATTAAAGGTATTCCTCACATTTTTAAGGAGAACAGGTGGTTGTTTAAGTTCAATACGTATGAAACGTATAGCTAAGCCACTCTCCAGAGTAGGAAAATTACACTGATTGTCTATTTTAGATGCTGCTAATGCACTAAATTGTCAATTTCTATTTCCTCAGTAGGTAACAGAGAAGCATCAACATTGAAAAGGCCAAATTTAGACAAAGGTATGTACTGAATGATTGCGTGATAACTTTCCATGAATAACTATAATAATGTAGAGAATTGTCAGTATAATTCATCTGATAATTTTTCTCTGTTTGGTTGCTCTAAATAATTATTAAAATAAGTAAAAGTAGGTACAAACAAGTATTCTTCGAAATCAGAAAAGAGTGATTTAAAATGTGGAAAATATATTACTTCTGTCTCATTTTCATGCCTCCATCTGCTGAACTGCTGATGCCACGTTTGTCCTATGTGTTTGTTCAGGGATTTTCTACTCTCCAATTTTTATACTTTGATCTTTTGCAAACTTTGTCCAAGCAAGATCTATACAGAAAAGATATGCCTAGAAAAGTTGGGTGGATCCAGGGGGAATAGGGACTAGAGCTACTCCCTCAGGAAAAAAATATAGAGAGAAGAAAAAAAGGGAGAAAATTAAAAATTGAAACTACTGCTTGACACATGTATGAAATTTGAGCACATAGACTGTGTCAATAGTGACAGTCCCACAGTTTTTTCATGACGAGTCATTGCTTTCATCAAGAATTACACAATAATTCATAAATTTTGAATTAATTTCAATAATGCTGTAATGAAACAGTCTATTAGAAAGCTAGATTGGATTATCTAGACAGTTTCTTCATATTGCCATAAATCCTATACCTAATACTTAAAGTAGCACTCTCGAATAAGCACCAAACATGAATACATGCTGCACCACATATGGTTTTTTATAGCTAAGTACCGCTGCTTAATCAAGAGTATAATATTACCCTCTATGTATTTACGATGACGTATAGTGGTACTTACAAAAGTTACTGTACAAACTAGTTCACACCTCAAGCACTTTGAGACTCCGGTATAAAACGCTATATAAAATCGAAGTACATTACATTATCGAACTGTGGGATACATGAGGTAGGTAACATGGGAATGGGCATGGAAAGCAGCATGCCAATATTATTTTATAAGCGCCAATCTTGAATAAGGGCTGTACGGAAGCTTCCAAACATTTTACAAGTGCGGCAGTGGGATCAAGTCCAAATTTTTACATAAGAAAATGTTGTTTCAGATGTTTCTGCTGTTGAAAAAACAAAACGAAGGGAAACAGATACCAGTACCAATGGTGGAAAATCTAAAGTAATATCAAATTTCATTTTTGATAATTTATTAAAAATAATGATTGTATAGATGTTAATGGTCGGTCGTAGTAATCTTATTGATTTTGTTAAAAATATTTGTTTGTTTTAATACTCGGTTATTCCTAGTAATTTTAATTTAATGTTTTCAAAGTAGCACAATTATTACCAGTACAAATGATATTACAGCTCAAGTAATATTTCATTTTATTTTTGATAATTTGATTAAAGGTTTGCATGGTGAATTTACGCCATGTAAGTAGTTCTAAAAAGAACTGTTTTCAGTGGAGAATGTCTCACATTTTGGTTTAAGGTGCTTCAAACTTCATCAGAAGAATTATACTTACAACGATAACGATAAAATCTAAATAGCAATTGTTCATATAGAAAATATAAGAAGTGAGAAAAGTTTTTACACTAGGACGATTCGATAACGATTTATTTTGACAAATCAATCCTTTTTTGTTATTGTTGCAAGTATAAACAGGCCTTTATATCTGCAGAGGGTCCAAACAGGGAAATACTTAATATGATTGAAAAGTGAGACTTGCTGCTGATTGGTAGAAAAAATTTTTAAAAACTAAAACTATTTCCATGTAAGGTTTTCAGTATTAACCAGATTAATCATTTCATTTCAGAAAACTGCATCAGCATCACCAGTGGAAGGTATGAACAATCATTTAAAGCTCTTTACGAAACCTAATTTAAGCATCCTTAGATCAATTATTTTCAAAATCACTGACTGTTTGGTGAAAATGAAATAAAGAGCTAATGCTGTTGTCATATATAGCAAGATTGCTTTAGTGTTTACCTTTATTGTTAGTGTGTAAGTATTAATATTATCATAACTTAATTAAGCTTGAACTTGAAGTCAAATTCAAAATGCTATTGAAATATTGTTTGATTTAAGCATTGTCTACACTACCAAATTTTATGTGACAAAAAAATGTGATGTGCCCATATGTGGGTACGATGACGTCATATCACATATTATTTTAACCGCCAAGCAAGTCCTCAAGTCCACTCAAGTCATAAATAAAGGTGTGGGAGGTTTCAAATCAACTTAAGCCTCTTTTCCTGTTAACATATGTTGTGTTATTGAAATATAATAATTTGAAGTAACAGTTAAAATAATCGGGAAAATGTTGTATTTTAAATTTAATTTGTTCAAATAATAATTACTGAACTAATTGCTGTAGTATGTTCAGTAATAGTAAACGTATATAAAAGCATAAAATGTACTCATCATTTAAAATAAGATCGACGTAGAAGTTATTCAATTTAGGCACAGTCAAATTTAATACGCGAGTTTAATTGTATTGCCGGTATTAGGCACTAGGGCCAACAACATGCCAAACAGTGGACTAGTCTTAGTCTTCAAAGTGGCAATCCCTTCACAAGACAGACACACACACAAAATGCTCTACATAGACTGTCTCATTATGAGGATGAGTTAATAATGATGTTAGTGATTATAATATTTATTAGGGATGATGTTGATAATACTAAAGATGCTTTGTATTGGTGATGATACCAGATGTTAAATTTACACAATGCATTCCTTTATTTTAATATCCAAAAATTAATTTTTAATTTTTCTTTGAAGATTCACAGTTGAAAAGGATAGATGCCATTGTGCTAACAAAGATTGTACAAGTAATGAAAGGCGAAACTATAATGGATAATTCATTACGGATATGGGACTACGGAGGTCAACTAATCTACGACAGTATTCACAGGGTATGTTTCTCTGCATAATGGTCATAAATAAAGGTGTGGGAGGTTTCAAATCAACTTAACCCTCGTTTCCTGTTAACATATGTTGTGTTATTTGAAATATAATAATTTGAAGTAACAGTTAAAATAATCTGGAAAATGTTATATTTTATATTTAAATTATTTAAATAATTATTGCTGTAGTATGTTCAGTAATAGTAAACGTATTATAAAAGCATAAAATGTACTCATCTGTTACAAAATACATTTGACTTAATTGTCAACACACTACTGTATCGCCAGCGTAGTGCCATTTTATGGTAATGACCCATCGTATACTGTAATTTAGTTGCAGAATTTAAATAAGAAGTATAGTTTAATAAAAAGAAAAGCTAAATTTCATTATAAACTCTAACAATTTATACAGCAGGAGGAATATCTTTTGCCTATTTTTCAATTAGGGCTAATTTTATGGGAGGGCGGGGTGCAAATAAAATTTTGCCGCATACTGATATTTTTTGTCTTAAAATTTTCTCCATCTTGCACGAAGTAGATGTTTGTTTAGAAGAAAGAATCATGAATCATCAGATCAAATATTTTGTGGAACACCAACCACCAAGGGTAGGATTATAGTGGGAAAGAAGCCAGCCAATCAGAATATAAATTCTGACATTGTATATGTTGTAATCGCAAGAAAAATTGAAGTCAATTTAACAATGATTTGAATATTTTATTAAGTGCTCTGACACAGATAGTCTCACGATCATGACAAATGTTGTCTATATTGGAGTGTTTTGAACTTTGTGTAAGAATTGTATAAATCATTAGAAATTCTGACTCCCAAGTCTCTAGTAAACATCATTTGGAAACTAGCCAACACCACCTATAATATCATTTCAATTGCCAGCTTAGCGCTCGAATGCAACATTTTCTTCCACCGGTATCATGAACACTTACATGTGGTGGTGTGGTCAGCCAGTGGCATAGGGATGTGCAGCACAGCCAGTGCAAAGCACTGATGTCTAGGGCTAATAAGGGCCCACTTTAAATAGGTCTAGAAATAATTTTAAATCATTTCCAACTTCATATTGCTGGAAAAAAAAACTACCAATGGGCCCTCAATAATATTTATATAATAATTATTATTATTTGGCTATAATAATTGTACTAGTATAACTTCTAATCTCTCCTTTAATGCTCGTCATACTGAATTTATCTCTTTTAGACATTCTTTCGCGTGGACAGTGGCTCTTCAATTCTCCCCAGTTCACCAGTTCTCTGTTCTTTGGACTTCACTTCCTTTACATATTAAAGATCTTGCTTTCCTTTG
Organism: Anneissia japonica; assembly: GCF_011630105.1. Lineage (NCBI taxonomy): Eukaryota > Metazoa > Echinodermata > Crinoidea > Comatulida > Comatulidae > Anneissia > Anneissia japonica. The sequence continues at coordinate 297,135 of NW_022738763.1, forward strand.
TTCCTTTAATACTTATATTTCTAACTTCAAGAAATCGCTTTATTGCAATTAGGGTTTTGGGGTTAAAGTATTTCATTATTATTACTTTTAATCTCTCTGTTTATGTATATTTCCTTTGTTACTTGTTTTATGTATTGGGGATCCCTAATGGTCAGCTCCGGCTGGATGGACCACCCTCGTAAAATATTGTTAAAATAAATATATAAATAAAATCATTATTATTATCATTATTATTATTATTACCAACTATTATTACCAATGTATTGTACTGTTTAACCTTTTTAAAACAATTATGGCAATGTGTCAATTTCTTATTTAAAGTTTTTTATTACTTAATTTTTTCACTTAATTTTAAAATTTTAGCTTTTAAATTTTAACTTTCATTATAATGACTGTAATCCTTTTTGAAGTCTTACTGTTGTTTCTTGTTTTATTTGTATTTTATGTTTTGTATATAATATATAGATTTATTTTATGTGGGAATAACTGACTCGTGAGTCATAGTGACTTTTGTCGCTTTAGTTTTTTCCTGACCATCTGTTTTGTTGTTTGTTCTCATTCTTGTTCTTTTGGTCGAATAAATAAATGAAATGAAAATACAGTTGAATCACCACATTCTTAATACCAAAAATGAGTTGCTTCAATTGTCTTCAGGAGAATAATATTGAAGCAACTCAATCGAAACGTTGCGACCTTCTCAACTACAACAGTTCTTTTCAGAACTACTTACGTAGTGTACCGCAAGCTTCAAAATATATAAACTAAATAAATATCTGTAATAACATAAAATGAAACAAACTCTTAAAAAAGTGATACAAGCCATTATTGATTCTATATTTCAAACTTTATTAGTTCATCTTCAGAAAGATTGTCGTGAAACCTAACCTTGGCTAAATACACATATCAGATAATTATAAACAGTTGGCATTAAAGAAAGCAGGGTGATTAAATATTAAAAATATACAATAATGTTTACATAGGGATGTGGTATGTGGTGGGAACACAATAATGAACCTAAAGTGTGATAATGTAATTTAGAATATATATGCTGCTGATTCCTGATTTTCTGCTGTCTATGCCTAAAGGTAGTGGATTAAACCCATAACGCCATTGAAATTTTCATAGGGCTAGCGACATGTATACCTCGACCTAATATGCATCTTGAAGTAAGGACATAATTTCTCAACGTCATATAACCTACGTACCCAACACCTAAATTGCACATCCTGGGTTTGATATTCCTCTTTCCTAATGACTTGTAGTACAGTTTGTATAAAACATACTCCAAATAAGTAAGACTTGTCATTTAATTTTTCAGGTTCGAGCCATGCTGCTTCATTTAAGCAGGTTGCAATTCCAGGTACAATCTCATATTTATTTTATTATCAACCCTTTATCATATATTTGCTTAGGATCATTGCTTCCTAATGACTCTGATAGGAAAAACCTAATTAATACAGTAGACCTACTTTTTTGTTTGTAGTCAGTCTAATGGAGGTATAGTCTTGGTATTATACCTGTTTATTAAACTGTTGGAAGACGTGGGTATGATATGAATTGAAAGTATGATTACCAAGTGTAATACAGCTGTTGTAGTCCTATGGTAGTAGATAAGGTCTAACAAATGTTCCCATGTTCAAACTGTTAAAATTCCATGTTTCAGTTTTGTTGATAGGTAGGCCTAGGCTCACTAAAGACATTTTCCATAATTATTGCATCCTCCTATTGATATGTCAGTCCATAGTGCATAAAAGCACATGTGCACAAACATTTACTTTGCATACAATTTTTTAAATGGAAGGGGAATGTCAAGCTAACAAAGGCCTGTTCATGTTAAAGTTAGTTTGTCTTAGAGGGCCTCTCTTAAGATAGAGAGATTCACTTTCTAGCAATATTTGATTATAACATCCATACAAAATTGCACATCTACTAAATGCAAATATAATATGATATTGATATGTTATTTCTTTTTCAAAGGAATGACAGTTAAGCAATTCAATGTTCTTAAAATGGATGTCTCCAAGTGGTATGACAGCAACAGATGTCTTCCTATGTTGAAAGTGTTGTTCAGAGATCATGTCGAAATTGGGAGACTATCAGGAATAACTAACACAATGGAATTACTGAATGAATTGGTTACACATAATCATTTGCATTTAAAAGATATTGGTATTTTGTGTGATACCATCATCATAACTGAACATGTTGGTCTTCATCAAAAGATTGTAGAAAGACTACGATCATTCCCAGATGTTAAGGATGGAATCATTACAAAACGGTTCACAAATCACAGACGAAAACTAATGAAATGTGGGATGAAACTGACCTCAGCCGATGTGAGGGAAATTGATGGATTGCATAATATGCCTCTTAAAAAATATACTGACAGTTGGAGTATGATCACTGATTTTGAAAACAGAATGGAAATCATTGACGGAGATATGAAGGAATTCATTGATTCATTGGAAATCCTTGAAATCCATCATGCATTGAATGCACTGAAAGATGGTAATTTTTTTTATATTTTCAGATGACATTCAAAATATGCCGTTATTTGTAGGCCTAGGGCTACTGAAATGTAATAAATACTTTTTTTCATCTAATATTTCCTTCTATTCTTTTCTTTGCTTTTTCTTTTCATTCTGTTTCATCTTTTCTTTTTCCTTCTTACATCTTATCTTTTTCTTTTCATCTTGTCTTTCATTTCCTTTCTTTTCATCTTTTCTTTCCCATATATTATGTGTTTTCTTATCCTTTTTTTAAAGATAATAAAAAAATAATTACGAATTAAGAGACGTTTACCGTATAGTTTCAAAACAAAATTTTTTTTTTTCTCTTTTGTGGGGATTTCACCCACCTTTATTTCTTTCTCTTTTTGTTATTTTTTACATTTTTTTTTTGTCATCAACGACATAAAAAATATCAAGAATCAAGGAAATTAAAATTAAATTGCACAGGATATGGGGGTCAGTCCACCATGGCTGACTAAATGGTTCAACTTCGGTTTTACCTGCATTATCATTTACGTTAACATTCTAAATTAAATCATTATCTCAAAAACAATTTTTGAAAAAGTGCATCCATTCAGAATTGTGTATACGATTTAGAACAC